>NW_014569603.1:0-13358 GCF_001313835.1 Polistes canadensis
CATCGTTTCAACCAGGGTTTTTATGCCGAAAGGCTTTTCCCTGACGAGCCAAATAAAGCGTACTTTTTAGTACTGACTGGGCTCAAATAAAGTTGTTATTGAGTTTTTATTTTCCTATCCTCCTTCCCATTAATAAAGAATCTCGACATCACCCGTAAGGGCATTTTTCGATTCACTACTCTCCACTGGAGTACCAATTAAGGCATCGGTCGCATCAACAATGTGCATATATTGAAAATTATACTATGGTGTGTTACTTTTCAGTAAAATCACCGGTGTTACTTCAATTCTATTTAGATGCACTCATTGTTATTAATATTGTTATTTAATATTCAAACTTTTCACTATATTTTCGATAATTAATGTAACATTTTTAGAATGTAACTTATAGGGTGGTGCTTAAGAATGAGGTTTTCTTACAAATCGTTCTCTGTTAGATCATTTTCTTTCATTTCAATATTATTCGGATGTAAAAAATTTCACTTTAAAAGGCCCACTTTTCCTCTTCTTTCCTACCCCTTTGTTTTTTTGTTGCAGGTTACATAGGAGGAGGACCAGCCGAGGACCAGCCGAGGACCAGCCGAGGACCAGCCGAGGACCAGCCGAGGACCAGCCGAAGACCAGAAGAGGACTTAGTTATAATAAAGTATAGTATAAGGTAATTATTTGTATAATTACATGTGTATAATTAAATAAATAATTAAATGTATAATTTTTATCTGTTTATTTTTCTCTCTGTAGCATCGCACGCGTATGATAATTATTTCTTATGTATTTTTAATGCATTTTTAATGTATTTTTAATGTATTTTATTTGTATTTTATTTGTTTATAGGTTATTTCAATTCTATTCGTTTCACTTCTTGTTGATCATTTTGTTATTGGGTATACAAACTTTTCTCTTAATTCTCGATAGAAATTGTAAAAATTTTTTGAATTTAACTCTTAGGGTGGGGCCTAAGAGTGGAGCTCATTAAAAAACGTTCTCGGGGTGATCATTTTCTTTGGTTTCAATTTAATTCGGATGGGGACATTTTCAGGATGCACATCCCGGATCTTCAAAAGCGGTTACCTCCTCGTGGTTAGACCCAGGCAATGGTATTTTATTTTCAGTGTAATGTTTATTATATTTTATATGCTATACATTCCATTGCAAGTAAAAACCAGCTAAAGACCGCTTACCATAAAAATTATAATTATAATTAGTTTCTTTCATTCTCCTAATTAATATCATATCCTTATTCCTTTCTCCCCTTGCTTCCTTTTATCCATTTAATATACAGAAACTAATTACTTTATAATGTTTTAACTAATTTATAATTTATAATGTTTAACTTTTATGTATTTACAGATATCAGGGAGTAGTCAAAAATTGTTGAAATTTAAGTTGCGATTTATAAAAGAGATTGCATTCAATTCATTCATTGCATCTTTACAGTTCTAGAATAAAACTTTTCTTTTGCAGGTTTATTTGTTAAATCATAGCTGCAATGGATAGATAGTAGGCTTTTTCTTTCTAAAGAATCGTCAATAAGATATCACTTTATACATCCTTGATAATGTTGCTCTTACGAACTCGTAATATATTCTTTAAAATTTTACATATCTATTATCCAACTTTAAAATATTAACTATCTATTATTTTACTTTTGAATATTAATTAATTTTGATCTTATGTTTTATTAGATAAAAATTTTCTCAATAAAAATTCTCACAATATCATGAAGAAAATTTTGATATATAACATATATATATTGTATATATCAGAAATTTTCTTATTTTCATCGTAAAAAAACTATTACTTTTATTTATTTATTTATTGTTTGATACTTAAGCGGATTTAATAAAAAATAGAGTAGGTATAAAAATGACGTAATCCTAGGATGTAGAGAATTTCATATTCCTTGCTAGGATCCTTAAATAGCATAATATTCAGAGAGACAGAAAGAGAGAGTGACAGAGACATTGGGTAAGGTAGTATCGTTGAATACAAGTATTCGTGAGTGGTAAATATTGGTGAAGGAGTTACGAGGTTTCTCGTGAAATGTCAGGAAGATGAAGAAAGAGAAAGGAAGGTAAAGAAAAGTAGAGAGAGAGAAATAGAGAGAGAGAGAGTAGGAGTAAAGTCTCGTTAACTCGAAAGCTTGAGATGTATAACCTTGGCTTGCAAGTGCTAGATTTTCGCTGCTTTCTTCTCGAAAGTATCTGCTTATTTAAAGAGAGAAAGAGAGAGAGAGAGAAAGAAAGAGAAATTCCAAAACTCCTTTTCTTCTTTTATGATAACTCTTCTGTGAGAGAAGGTACGAGGTGTTCTAAGTATGCAAACAGATGTTGAAACTTTTGGAAAAAGACTTTGCAATTAAACGACAAGTCTACACTATTCTCTTCCGTTTCGTTTAATTCGAGGGTAATATTTCCTTCTTATTATTAACTTCGACACAATGAAAATCTCTTATTTAATTAGAGAGGATATAAAGATAGCCAAAATGAATAGAACTGAAACGAGAAATCTACATTCATCATTTCATTTCACACAGTAACGAATTTTTAATTGCAATATTCTCTTAAATTCAAATAAAATTAAAAAACATATTTTAATGATTTCAAATCTTTTTACAAAATAATATATACAAAAATAGAAATTTGAAAACTTCAAATATAGAGAAATTGATTAAATGGTAGGGTTATCTTGAGAAAAGTTTAAACGTACCTTCGAAAGAGTGGTAGGGTGAGGGTAAAGATTGACGAGACAGCTTTGCCTTCTTAGTCTGTAATCCCAACGTGTCTCCAAGTGCGGTATTTCCATAGTGTCGCAGATGCTCTGCACGTGAGAAGCGGTGTGCGCACTTTGAGGTCCAAAAATTGCAGCTACGCCACTCCGCAACAAATGGCACACTGCAATAAGAAATCGATGATGGTAATATCTACTCTCGTATTTATCATTACGTCATTTCTATATTAAATTATCTACAGTTAAGATAGTAAGTATTTTAACAATATTCATTTCATACAATTTTTATCTTTTTATTTTCCTTCTTTTTACGTACTTGAAACATAAATTTTATTTAGTTATCTAAAGATAAATTTTTAACGTTTATTTTTAATAGTACTTCCGAAAGTAGCCAATTCTATCAAACTTTATGTTTACGTAAGTAATAAAAAAGTAACAAATAACAGAAAAACCCTTAACATATAAAACTTGGAATGTTTATTCTCCGTATTTCCCATTGACCGATTAAACTTTGACCAAAGTGATTTGAACCATGAAGAATAAAGAATTTCGTATTATCCTATATAAAACTTTACTCTTTCTCTCTCTCTCTCTCTCTCTCTCTCTCTCTCTCTCTCTATCACGTGCAATTAATCACGGTAACTCGCTGAAATAAGATCTTTTCTAAGCTCAATGGTCCGAGTTACGTCGTTTCAATACTGTCGAAAAGATCGTCAAAGTGGAAACGGTCAGCGAGATGCGTGATAAACGACGAAACGTAATTTCTTTTACGTCTAAGAAATCGAAGAGAAAAAGTGATAAAAATAGAGAAAGAAAGGGAAAGAAAGAGAGAGAAAGGATATCCTTTTCTTCTTGAGAAGCAAATAAATTCCGATCAATCACTTCCATTCGCTCAGGATTTAATTTGGCGAATAAATGTTTTCGTTACCATAGTACCGGCTGCTCGACCTCGTTTATGGTACATAAGTTTCACATTGATCGCTATAGCACTCTTTCTTTTTTTATTTCTTTCCTTATTCCTCTTTCTCTCTCTTTTTCTTTGATTTTTTTTCTCTATATCTTTCTGTTTTTTCTCCGTGCCGAAGAATAAATCATCATGCTCGAGGATTTTCCGACAGCAAACGCAATGAACTCTGCAGTTCATCTTTCTCTAACCACACTCATCCTTCGAATCTCGAACCAACTTCCCCATTCCTTCTCTCTTTTTCTCTCTCTCTCTTTCTCTCTCTCTCTCTCTCTCACTCTCTATCGTTTTCTCACTTTTTTTCTGTTATTCCACAAATTGCAGGAAGAAAAAGAGATTGGCAAGGAATAAAAAAAAAAGAAAAAAAAAGGTCATTTTCCTTACGATAAAACTTCGCGTCACCGAGTGCCATTGCTTTCAATTGCGTCCATTGTTCGGAATCACCGATTGCGCTTACTGGACAGACATCCACGAATCCCGAGATAAATCACGATCGGATTCTTTTGTCATCGTTAGAAGCACGTTGTCTGTCTATGATTCAAAAATAGAACATAGAAAAAGAAAAAAAACCAATAAAAAAGAAATATGTATATATATATATATAGAAATTGAAATAACGATGATCGATTGCACCAAAAATTGAACCATCGACGTGAACGAACAAAAAAAAAAAGGGAAAATATGAATGGAAAGAATTTTTGCTGAAAAGTGATCGAAAAAAGATTGATTTTTCAATTACACTATGTGCATTCATTCATTGTGAAAAGATAGGTATATACACAATTGTGAGATTAATTTCGTAAATTATTTAAACCATATCTGAGATAATTTTATAATTTTAGAATGTTTATAATTGAACGAAAAAATTGATTTACGATTCTTTCGGATATCAAATGGTATTTTAAAAACTTTTGACAGATTAAAAACATCATTAAAAAATAAAAAATAATATTGAAAATATATAATAAAAAAAAAAGAAAGAGCCAAGTGAAAAAATTAGAAAACAATTTTTCTTTACATTATTTGCAGATTTTCTAAGTGATTTATATAAAACGGAAAACGTTGAATAATCTAGGAAACATTATCGACGTTTAATAGTGTAAACAACATATATAATATATACATATATATATATTTATAATATATTTAAATATGATAATAAGATAGGATAAGTTGAATTGAAATCTCTATAATTTTTCGACAAAGTCAGCTTACGCGGCAAGCTCAAAGTAATACCGACCTACCCTCGGGCCGTTTTGCGGTTGAAATATGAAACGCGCAAACTGCTATATTGAAATTTCAGATGCAATTTCCTTCGGCAGCCTGCGGCATCCACGGCCAATGCCGTACCACCATCACCGACAATGTTGTACCTAAGCAGCCAGCGAACCAACCAACTAGCACTTTCACCTTCGCCCCTTCTCCTCCTCCTCCTCCTTCACCCAACCCTCCCACCCTCTCTCTCTCTTTAAATATCAACAATATTTCTCCATTTTTTTTTTTCCTGCATTTTATTACCCGATAAGGGAGATCACATCCCGTCGTAATACTTTTACAACGATTTATACGAATAAACAGGGATAACAAATTGTTTATTCGTTCGTTGACAAAATATTTACTTATTTTTTGTTATTATTATTTTTTGGGATAGACATTATTTTAGCGATTTAAATCATTCTTACGCGAAAGTTTGGATAAAATTGTAAATAATATTTCTCATGAGAAATGTCAAGTACACTCTCCCATATCTTTTAATTTTTTTCTGCTTGTTTTTTTGTTTGCATATCTTTCTTTTCTTTTTTATTTGCATCGATTGAATAAAATCTTAAGGGATAAAAATTGTATTGCAGATAAACACCGGGTGGTGGTGGTGCATCAGATAACCTGGCGTATTAGGAGAGTGGGTAAGGGCTTGTAACACGGTGGCAGGTGGATGCATATTCGAAATATGCTACAGTAGTCCGCGATGGCATGCAGTTGGTTGGTATCATCCTGGCTTTGCAAGGAGATAGGTTTATCGCTCGGTAATGTATCAAAGCCAGTTGGCGACCGATGCTCCACTTTGGACATTGCTTGCTTGCTTGCTCTCCTGAAGCAACCCTTATGGTCCCTTCTCTCTCTCTCTCACACACATTTATTCACTCATTCTCTTTCTCTTTCTATTCAATACTCTAGTCTACTGAATGTAATTTCCTTTGTCATTAACGACGATCATTTTCCTATTAATTAACGCTTAATCTTACTCACTCTCTGATTATTCCCTATTATCCACAACGATGTTTTAGTTCATTCTTAAGTAATCAGTAACACATTCTTTCTCTCTCTCTCTCTTTTTCTTACTCTTTTTCTTTATCATTGATGACGAAAATTTGTTAATTAATTTATGCTTAATCTTATACCTTTTTGATTTATTACTTATGTCATACAAATGTAGTCGAGTTCATTCTGAATTTCTGAGTAACACATTCTCTCTTTGTCTTTTCCTCCTCCAATCAAAATTGTTCACGCAAATATTCGAGTTCATTCTGAATTTCTAAATAATACATTCCCCCTTCCTCTCTTTTTCTCCTTCTTTAATATTCTGTCAAACCAAATCATCCACGCAAATATTCGAGAAAATTCTTAATATCTGAATAACGCATACAAGATGTTTATTAATATTTTAAACTCTTTGTTTTATACTTTTATTAAATATTGTTCATTACATAATTTTAATAAGGATGTTCAAAACGCAATTTAGTTTCCTGAAAAAAGTAACAAATTATAATATTTATTTATCGTATCGTAAACTTATACTCTCTTACAAATTAAAAATCATAACCGCTGAAATTTTCAGATATTACTTGCTTTCATAAAGCAACAACGTTTAACTTTCTACCTCAAGGATTTTTACTCCTTTTATTCCTACTAAAAAAAAAAGAAAGCAGAAGAGAGTTTCGAATGATTAAAAATCTATTTTCTATCGACGTTGAATATTCGTCAGGAAAGTTATTTTTAATATTGTTAAAGAATGGTGACACACATGTGGTTCTACGTGAAAAATTGGCGGATCGATTAAGGAATAGGAATACGTATGGGATAAACTATGTTCGACCACGAAAAAGATTCATTCTCGGTTATGCAAGCTCGCACAAGCATAAAACTCGTTATTCTTAGGTCGAAATGTTCTTTGTCTATTCGAACTTCATTCCCTTTTTCAGTGTATGTATGTACGAACGTAGGAATACGTACGTTTGTGTATAGGTGTATGTGCGAGTGTACGTGGACCGAATATGGTCCGTATATTTCGTCTTGTCCTCTTGAAACACGAAAGTCTCTCTTTCTTGGCACACTCCTTCCTTATTCAGGATTAGAGAGTATGTCTCTGTGGCTACAGATATGTGTATGTGTATATATGTACGTGTATGAACCTACGTGTGTATATACTTATATGTATGTAAGTATGTACGTGTAAGTACATTCTCGGCCACCTAAGCTGACTCCTTTATCCTTAGATTTTTATCTCTTCCTTGCCATGGTTCCACTCTAACCTTCTCTTTCCTTCTCCCTTTTTCTCCTTATCCAATCCTCCTACTTCCTCCATACTCCTTTTCCACTAGCCTGTCAGTGCATATCCGTCCTTAATTCTTATTTCTCGCAAGACTCTGAATACAGTGCGCTCGTTCCATGTAAATTTATAAACAAATCTACTTTTCCTCTCTCTCGCGCGATGAAACTTTACGTTACATCCTTCTCATCCCTTTCTTTTTATTTTACTTCAAATCCTACTTTTTGTTTATCTTTTTCTCTTTTATTTTTTTCCTCTTTTTCTTGACTTTTTCCGATATTTTATGTAATATTTTTATGTTTTTTTTTTTTTTAAATTTTTTCAAAGTTTATCATTCTTAGTTGTTTTTTTAACAAGAATTATTCTTAAACAAATTATTATTTAAAATTATTGGAATATAAGTACGTGCATTACGACCAAATCAATTTTTAATGAATATTTGTGAATTTGGTCTTGTCATATTAAATATTTTTGAGAGGATAGATAAGAAGAGGTGATTTTTATCTTTCAAATGGTGTTTTTTTCAAGTCTCTATGTTGTTTCGTTCCGGAGATATAAGTTTTTAAAAATTTCATTGAAAAAATGCAATGAACTGATGACGTGTACGAGTCGTAGTAAATAGTAGTACGTACCGTTTACGTCGAACAGCTGATCATAGTAACGTAAATTCCAAGAATCTATGTAGGTCAGTGGGTCAATATCCATTCAAAAATAATTACTAGATAAATATTATAGTAAAATTTAAATGCATATTTTTTAAATTAGAATATCTCCGGAATTAATAATCGTAGAGACATGATTCAAAGCTTGTTGTAAATGACAAAGCTTCCTCTATATTATTAATAACAATCCATAAATAAATTGTTATAAACAATTTGTTATAAACAATTTTTATAATCAATCTTTTTTAAATTTGACACTAATCATTTCTCATACGTTTACTTACCTATGTATAGTTAACAAATTGTTATAAACAATTGTTATAAACAATAAATATAATAAAAAAATTTTTTGTATGTAAGTAAAAGTAATATGCGTATGTATTCATAAATATAATATGTATAATTAAAAATTTGTTTTTTACAATTGTTATAAACATTTGTAAAAGCGATTAATAAACAAACAATTTTTCCTATATAAAAGTAAGTTAAATATGCGAATAGACACTCGTATTTACAGATAATATTTTCTAACAAACAATTTGTTATTAGTAATAATTATAAACAATTTCTATAAAAAGCCACTGTTTCAATTTTATCTATATAAAGCTCTATACATTAGTATAGAGCTCTATACATTAGTATACAATATAAGAATAAATATAAAATTATTTATTATGATCTAAAAACAACTTGTTAATTTAATCGCAATACTTGCTCATATTTTAAGATAATTTTTTTTTTCTACTTCCGATCGAATTTTCATTTATTGTAGTTTTACGAGGAAAAAAGCCGTACAATTTGCGATATTTTAAACGGAAGTCTTTAACGTTCGTGACGTATAACGATGGCAGGAACGATAAAGCTATAAAATAAAAAGAGTGTCTAGAGAATTCGGCGTTTATCGGTTATCGATACGGTGTATTAATGGGAGGGGTGGAGTGGTGGGGGTTGGGAGTGTTGGAGGAAGAGGGCTAGGGGACGGTGATGGTGGTAGTAGTAGGGGTGGTGGGGTAGTACGTTTTATGGGAGTGAATTTTCGGTCGTGTGGTCTCTTTCGTATCACGGGAGAACGATCTTGAATTGAATTCTCACGCACGAGTCGAAAAACGACGATGCATCTAGCGCACCAACCAACCAACCAACCAGTCGACTTTTAGCAGCGTTGCAACCACGACAACGACAACGACAACAACTACAACGACAACGACGACGACGAGAAACACGCGAAATAACGGAGAATCCTTTCAGGCTCGATTACCGTTTTTCGATCGTTCGTTCGTTCGTTCGTTCGAATCGTTTGCTTTCGAACTAGATCTCGTTGATAAGAGTCTCCTCTCGTGTCTTCGGGGCAAAAGTATTTACAATCTCATCCCGTCGATTTCGTTCCAATCTCACGGTATTTGCACCACCTCTTTCTTTTTTTTACTTCTTTCTTTTTGTTTTAATTTTTTTCTTCTCTCTTCTACGCTCCCTCTTTTTTTCTTTCTCTCTCTCTCTCTCTCTCTCTCCCTCTCTCTCTCTTTCTCTCTTTCATATTCAATTTAATTTTTTTCTACTCTTTCTACACTCTTTTTACTTATTTCCATGCTTCGACGAACAACAACGGCTACGATCGTCTTTTTACTTTTCTCGTTTGTAAATAAATGTTTCTAAATGTTATATCTTCGTACATTTAATTATTTTCCCAAGATTTTATTGTATTTTTATACGTATATATAGTGATATTGTTTATTTTAATGAATCGTACATTTATTCGTTTGTTAGTGATCGATATATGGAATACGAATAAAAATATATATTGTATGTCAAATTATTTTCGTAAAGGAGAGAGAAAAAGAGATATTACTTATATATGAAAATTGTTATAAATGAATGAATCTTAACACATTGACAGCCGGTCCCGCGAAAACGCGGGTTTTCGAGTCTTGCGCTTGAGCGCCGGCCCCGCGAAAACGCAGATTTCCGAGTCTTGCGCTTGAGTCTTGGCCGCGGGATAAAGCGGGTTTTTGCTCGATGTGTGGATTTTTTTTTGCTGGATGAGTATCTTACACATCGATTTGTATTTACTTGCTATGGTTACGCCGATGTTTTAAATATTTTTTTGGGGATTTTCAATGATCAGCGTTGGGGCGTTAAGTGGCCGCTACGGTGCCGGCGCTCAGGCATTGAATGTCTCGTACGTCGGCGGCTATCAATGTGTTAATAATGATAATTAACAAAAGAGAGAGAGACAGAGAAAATAAAGATAGGATGAATAATCGTATTTATTCGATAAAGAAATGTGAAAAACGTTCGATTAAAAAGTATTAGGATATAGAAAATAATCAGGTTTGGAAAAAAAATCGATGCAACTCCTCCATCATGATTATTCTCAAGTTGGCAGCATCACAGTTAAAAGTTCTTAATCTTAATTTAATCCAGGTAGCTTTAAACTCGTCTTTCCAACAGATTATATAGTTTTAAGCTGGGCTTCTGGTATCTTTTACGTAACTCGCTTCGGTTAACTTTGATCGATCGTTCTATGATTTCTTTTTTTTTTCTTCCTTCATATCTTTTTTATTTTTAATTCTTTTGTCTTTGTGCATCAACACCTATTCAACCCTCTCTTTTTTTTTACCTTTCGAATAGATATTCCAAATAAAAAAAAATAATTTCTGTTTAAAATAAAAATATACAATAGAACTTTTTGGACAAACGCAATATAGATCTGGTTGTGTCGTTAAGTATTAACAATTTTCACCAGTCGATTTATTTACCGAGCTTTCATCAGATAAAACACGGTAGTAGGTCGCTATCGCGTCCCTTTCACCTGTGCCACCGGTGCTTCATCGCCGTCATATTTCATGGATACATTTTGCCAGCGAGCATCCTAGTCGAAACTCATTAAACGATAACAGGTAAATGCTCTCTGACGATAATAAATAACGTGAACACACGAAAAGTACTTTTCAAAGTTTCCCACACATAAATATATATAGACACACACATTCATACATCTATTGGCATTCATCGATGCATACATGTATATGTACAATCACTATATTTGCTTTAATAAATGTCAAATTTTCGAGAAAATTCAACACTTCGTTTATTACTGATCGATACGATCGTTAAACGTTTTTGAATTCGACGTTTCGATCTATTTCAAAGTTTACACACGTGCATTCTATTGTAAACGTTAATGAGAGAGATAGAGATAGAACTGTTAGGTTGGATCGTTGCTCAGTAAATACAGGATTATGTTAATTCCTTCGGAAGGATTGAAAGCACCACTGAATACCATTACTTGTGATATCCTTACCAAGAATAGATTCTAAGACCGAGAGTAAATTAGAATAAATTAGTAATGGAAAACAATTAACTAAGGAATATATTACATACGTGTAAACACATTTTCAAATACTTTAAGTAATTTTAATCCACTTTGAAATTAGAGACAAATTATTTAACACGCTAGATGTGCCACTAAATGATTCGTACAATGGAACAATTGTTGTGTTAATCTTTTCTATTATTTCTACTAATTAGTTTTTTTTAGAGTGAATTAACTGTTCTTTAACGATCTTTCATTTTTTACTTACTTGCATGAATGCAATGGATGTTAAATTTTAAAGCCGATCGTGCTTTTCGCGAGAGAAACGTAGGATACGATGGTATTGTTAAATGAAATTTATTTTAAGTGTTGTCATTCTCTTCCATATGTATATAACGTACACCAAGGAAAGTTTCTCAACGTGATTTCAGGTGGGAAATCTTCTCGTGATCGGTTTCCGATAAGCGGCAACGAATAATGCATCGCTCGGCAAACGAAGCATTACAAGTATTATTATTCCTCTAACACGGATCGTGACCTATCGCGTTCGTCTATAACACTGATCGAGATAGGACAAGGGCACGTGTCATTATGCTACATATCCATTCACGTCCAAGGTAAACCTTGAAATCTTATTATCAATTTTATTTTAAAGCTACACGTTTGAAATCATTTAATTCTATAACGTAAGACAAATTTTACAAAATCGATACTATAATAATTAAGATTCAAATGACATAAATTTAATTTTAAAAATATACGAATATTATCACATAATACAAAGGAACGAAATTTTATTTAATTATTACGATATTTATAAAAAAAAATAATTACTATGCTTATTTAAATATTGAAAAAAAATGGGAAAATTTTACCTTTGCTATACATCAAAGACTTGAATTATTTGCATTACTTTTTTAAAATATATAATTTCTCTATCTGATAATCTAGTGAATTAATTAAAAAGTAATATTATAGAATTTAATTAAATCTTTAACAGAAAAATTATCAGCCACATATAAGATAAAGAAAAATATTTTATAAACCTTACATTTTCTTCGATTAACTTTGAATCTGTTTATTCCGAGTTCTTGAATAAGCGGATATCAGGCAATACTTGGCCGTTAACGTCGAAGTTCCTTTCAAAAGAAGCTTTATCGTTCAAAGAAAAAGAAAAAGAGAAAGACGAAGTGGAAGCACTTTTCCACGATATTTTCATGAAATCCTTATTCCAGGCAGCTTTCTTACGTTTCTTACAACAGCAAGCACACAAGTAGTAACACCGTTGTAAACATCGTATTCAATGTTACATTCGCATAAGCCGAATAAAAATCTAAACCGTTTGGAAAACGTTTTCCTTCGTCAATTTACGAGAAGTCTTTTAAAAGCTCGCGAGGAAATGTCATTATCGAAATGGCCCATTCCAGATAGGGAAAACATGCTATTAAAGGAAACGTTATATACTATCGTTTAGAACGTTCCAACCGTTCGAAATTTGATCGAATCATTTTTCAATGTAATTCCGGATAGATGATTCTCGATATTTCGTCTATAATCTTCAATCTCGACACAGACATTATCAATCATTTCAAAAGCATTACCGATCGATTGAAAATCATCAAACTATCGGACAATTTTCCCTCCTTTTATAATAAATTTTTGATTCAAATTCTATGATATTACATATATCGTTTTACATTAAAATTATTTTATATCTTTTAAAGATCGAACATATTAATTTAACATAATACTGGTTGAACATTTATATATGATCAGATATGTTTCTTTTAATATGTTCCCTGCCACGTGTAACGTGTTAGATACTACACATGACACTTTAATTGAATACAGACTTGGTAGAGAAAGTGTTGATGAATGAATTTTATCGTTTATTTATTGTTTAATTTTTAAACCGATTGCTGTTTCAATTTCGTTCATTTAACTTATATTATTCGTTTTTTGAAATATTTTCTATATCAATATATATGAGTTTCAAAGGGAAAATTGAAGACAGTTAATAAATTTTGATGAACAAATTTATTTGATCTTGTTGAACGTTTCATCCCTTACTGGGGACTTCCTCAGCAACTACAAAATTTTTTTTTTTTTTATATTATTTTATAATTATGACTTGTTAAAAAG
>NW_014569603.1:14588-36990 GCF_001313835.1 Polistes canadensis
ATCAAATAAATTTGTTCATCAAAATTTATTAACTGTCTTCAATTTTCCCTTTGAAACTCATATATATTAATATACTGTTGGGACAAGAATATTGATTATTAATTTTCTATATCCTAATTTCTTTTTTGTTTTACTTTTTCCCATCGAAATGCGATGAATTGATGGTTTATATTTGAAAATATTTCGACGTAAGAGAAGTATAAAACAAAATATATATACAATTTGAAAGGGAATTAGTTTAAGTGGAAATAATCAGTTAAAGGTGAGGAATGTCAGATTCACCTAGTTATTTCTCACTAGGAGGAACAATCGTACTTATTGTGCGCTCATAGTACTGCTGCTAATATCGTAATACAAGTAGAACCCAGCGTTATCCTGTTCGTTACTAAAAACTTTTCGAAAGCTCTCCTCGGCCTACTAACTTTTACGAACGCGCGAGGCATGGTTTCCATTTCGAAACTTTAGAAATTAGTTTAATGCATCAACGCGAGAGCAGCTTTCTCTTTCTCTTCTCTCTTTCTCTCTCTCTTTCTTTTTCTCTCTCGTTTTGCTACTATGTTACGAACAAAGATAATTTTCATCGTTGAAATCCGTGTACCTGTTAAAAGAAAATGTTCAAAGCTTGCGATCACGCACACACCTTTGAATCAAATTCGTGATAGTTTTTTTCGTTCTCGTTCGTTCGTATTATTTCGTTTTTTTTGACATCTTACAATTTTGTGTTCTTTCACATTTGTATTTCAATTTATACATTTTTACTCCTTATATCTTATATCATCGTCATTTTTATAGTGAAAGAAAAATATTATAATGCTCGATGAAATTGAAAGTTCTTTTTCTTGGATCAGAAATTTTTCTCGATTCGCATTCAAAATACTACGAGTTATTTTCTTTAAAAAATGGAATGTCACTGCATTGAACGTTCTACTAACATACTTGCCACTTTTGACCAACTATTTCGATCATCGATGTAATTAGAAAATACATGTGATCGTATAACGTAATAAATTGTATACAATCCTTTAACATTAATTAACGATTAGGAAAAGAAAAGAAAAATTAAATAAATGAAAGAACATTTCATACGATTAAACAAATGTTGCAATAAAATAACGATTTCAGGTTGATCTAATTAAAAAAAAAAAAAAAAACAAAAAAAAAAGTAATCAATTAAAACAGATAAAGACAATTTGTCGAATTATCGATACGAATAGAGATTTATAATTAGATTAAATCATACGTATTCCCGTATGAAATGAAATCGTTGAAATCATGTAGATACGTAATAATATTATACGCGTTAGTAGTGGCCCATTATCAGAACAACTATTATTTGAGAGTTTAAACGGAAAATTCGACGCGATATAGAAGAAATCGTTGAAGCAAATAGCGTAAAGGGGACACGGTCGATTGTTCACCTTGTTGTAGAAAAGCAAAAGCAGCGAATACGTGTATCCATACATGAACAAACACACGCATATATATACACGACCATACTCATACATTGCGGAACGAGGTCCACCTACAAAAGAAAGGGAAAGAGAAAGAGAGAGGTGTGGGGGTTGGGTTGGGAAAAAGAGAGAGAGAAAGCTGTCTCTTTATTTCTACCTCGACCACCGCTTTCCTAGGGAATCGAGTTTATCGTTGAGTTAGCGTAATGCACGTTCACTCTAACAGACGCGTGAATAAGTGGGAAAAGCTGGCTGGGTCGTGCCAGAAGCGAGAGTCTAGCACGCGAAACCGGGATAAACCGCAGGATTCGAAGTACATCCAACAACTGCTACTTTAACCTATCGTATCGGTGCTACAAGAGAAAGAGAAAAAGAGGGAGAGAGAAAGAGAGAGAGAGAAAATAGGTTTCCAAGGAAAATAATGTCGCAAGCATCTGTTACGTTGTATTTATATCTAAATTTTTTTTTTTATTTTACTCTACCTTTTTCCTGCCTACCTTTCTTCCTTGCTTTCTTTCTTTATTTTTCTTTTTCCAACTTAAAAGTTTAATCGGGAAAAAGTCTTTCCCAACCATTTGTTTTTCTATTGGTCCATAAATACAGAAGAGAAACGATATAGATGATTGTGATCGCAACGTTTATTATTTTGTTGTATATTTTTTATTTTTATTTTTCTGCTAACGAATAATATCGTAAGAAGGAAAATAATATAGGTAATTTTGATTTACTTTCTTTTATTTTCTTTTTCTACTTTTTTTTTAGAAAAACAATGAAGTTACGCAAATAAGTTGGTTTAATATTTTCTCATTTCTCGATATTGAAAAGAGTATGGTTGTTGAGTACCAATAATAAATAATGTAATGAAATAAAAATTCGATATTGCCGCCATTCGAAGTTTTTTTAAGGGTAAAGAAAAATAATTTTCAATTATTTTCTTTCGCTCGGCGAATTATCTTCGTTGTCATATAAAATCCCAATATAGAGAAATTCGTACGATTATTATTATTATTATTATTATTATTATTATTATAAAAATGTAAATATAAAAGAAAATGGATTGAAAAAGTATTACGACAAACGTGAAGTTATGTCGAACGTCGAACAAAAAAAAAACAAAATAAAAGAAGAAAAAAGTAGGAGATATGAAAAATAAAAAAAATTAACGACAATACGGGTGATACGTGGGATAAACGTCGATTTTCTTTGTTTATCTTTATTTTTTTGTTTTATTTCGAAAATGTGGGGTGGGAAGGAGAGGGTGGGGCAGTGGGGAATAATATCGAAAACGATTGAAAATGGAAGAAAAATAAACTAAAAAGTATGTCGGTAGCGTTGAAAAGCAGTTCGTTCGTTGGCCCTTATTTCCTGAACGCCATTATTTTCCGAAACTAATCCCAATGGACATGCCGGGCGCGCCCTGTTATCCGCCCTACATTCCTCGCACAATTGCCCATCGACGGTTAATAACGCGTACTACGGAAACGCATACACGGAAACGCACATGCTACCGGATCGCGTATCGATAAATCAGGATACTCTCGGCAAGTAGAAATAAAGCTTAGTATGCTTCGAAAAAAAAAAGATAGAAATCAATGAAAAGCAAAAAAAAAAAAGGAAAAAAGAAAACGCCACGTTTTCCATGCCGTTTATGGCTCTACTGGGCACGTCGTTAACAACGAATATTGTTGAAAACGAAAAATAAATGTCTTAACTTTCCTACATTTTTATCCTCACTTTTCGCATCAACCAAATTATATATGTATGTATAATTACGTTTATTGAAAATTGTATATATTGTTTTTAATGTGATTTTATAGATAGAATAATTTTTCATGATCACGAATGATATATACGCGTTGAGAAAAAAATGAATATTAATTTAATACTACAGAGATAATATGTTTATTTTTATGTTTATTCGCGTTATGTTCTTTTTTTCTCTTTTCTTTTTTAAAGGATTATAAAAGCTCAGCTTATAACAACGGTATTAAAATATTTGGATGTATGTAGTGGTGCATGTATAATAAAATTAGTTATGTTTCATTCCATCATTCCACCTAATAGGGGGATATCTTTTATTGAAATTCTACATATTTTTTGTCGAGTAATTTTTTGGAACAATAAAAAAAAAGAAAAATACAATATTGAATAGTTCGAATTTATATGAATGTTGTAAAAAAAGATGTATGATTTATTAATTAGTGCAGATAAAATTGGCTTTGATTTAATCGATTTTAATAGATATTTCTAAATGAAACATGACATCATGATAAAAATGTTAAATATGAAATATTAACTTAAATTTATAACACACATCGTAATAAACGAAAGATTTTATTGTTAAATAAAATGATTAATTACAATATCATTATTCATGTGAAGAATAACTGTTTTTGAAAGATATGAATGCGCATCACTCATAACATTTTCGCTTATGACTATATTTATACGTTATGTAACGTCATATCTTTTGTTCAAAGCCATATGTAGTAATGACTATCGCATGGGAATAACCTATTCACGAGTATATAATCAGGTTAATTTGCGAGACACAGTCGAGTGCATTGTAAACATATTGGAGAATATTCTGCTCATATAATATAAAGTTACATCTACTTTTTATTACAACGTTTGTTAAATTATTATATTTTTAATTGTTTCAAAAGTTATATTTGTTCTTTCTATTCTGCTTACATAATATAAAATTACGTCAATTTTTTGTCTTTTTATCATTTGTTAAATTATTTAATATTAAATTGTTTGTAAAGTTATTTTATTCTTTCACAATGCTAAATAAAAAACGATTTTTATTTATAATTCGAATTGAAGTCGTTTCAAATGATCGTGGAATTGTTAAATCAGATAAATTCAATTTCTTAATTATTTCAATTAAGTAAAATGACAATATATATCTAGTATAGTATATATAATATATAAATACAACATGGATATATATACAAATGGATATACAATGCAGAAACATTTCATTTGAAAAAATATTTTTGCATTTCGTTTTATGTTGCAGTAAAATTTGTTTCTCAGTGTTCTAACCGATAGTTAGAGAATCGTAAAAATTATATTGAGATAATAAAAAGAATAAAAATAATAAATAATAGTGGACGGGTGGGTCACGTTTACAGAAGACGTAAATTTGGTGTAACACGCGTTGGCTATTCGCATTACTTGCATCTCTCTAACGTTTTATTCGAGTTTTTTTTTCTTTTTTTGAAAGAGAAAGAAAAAGAAAGAAAAAAAAGAGAGAGAGAGAGAGAGAGACTCGCGTAACTGGGCGCCACGTCGCATTTCAAACTTTCTCGTCTCCGTGAATTTCGTATTCCGCGTGCTCGTAACGTTCCGCAGCGTTACACGGGTTATGCCATGGAGAAACTTTATACATTCGATAGTCCCAGTGTGCTCGTCGAATGAAAAAGAGAAAGATGGAAAAAAAGAGAGACAGAGAAAAAGAGAAACAAATAAAGCTAAAGGTAATACTTTAAAGAAATTTTCTCGAATACTTTAACGATTATCCATTGGCGTTTAAAGCTTTCTGAAAAGCTCAACGAAAATCAAGTCGAGCCGTTCTCGTTAACGATATTCCAATTTGACTGTTAAAGTTAAATAGTCGAAGTTACAGTTTAGTAAACCTCCGAACATATATCCACACTTAACTACTTACTCATCTACCGTGCTCGATAATTATACCATCATTGTAACTAGTTTTAAACTAATTAACAATCTACCTAACGCATATATTACCACGGATTTATGTTTAATAGTGTTGTAATGGTTATTATATAATATAATCATCATCATTTGCCGATTAAATATTGTATTTTTCATTTCTTTTAATAGACGTATTCAAATTTTAGTTTATATACCTAATATTAGTTAATTCATTATTTTTAATTATTTACAAAATTGATTGAAATTTTTTGTTGCTCGTTTTAACAATTTTTTTTATATTTTTTTATGATATTTTATATTAAGTTAATTAGAAAAATTGTTTTAAATTATATATTGCGTTATGCATATATTAGGAAGAAAGACAAAATGAATATCTCGTGTATTTAAAGAATGTTAAATTAAAAACTAGCCAACGATATACAAATTTATTATCCGCGGAGAAAAGTTTTATACGCATTAACTCACCGTTTCAAGATAGAAAATCCCAACCGACGTGTATCACGAAATGAAACATCAAAGATAAATATAAATACAGAGAGAGAAAAAGAGAGAGGAGAAAATAGTGTTTTTATTTACAGGATATCGAGCACCTGAGGCATTTTTTGATAATCGCGAGTTGAAGCATCGATTTAGTATCGATTGTTCAAAGCTTTATGTGTTGATATTTGGAATTGCGGAACGTAAAGAAAAAGATTGAATTGTTTTTTAATATGTTTTATCGTACAAATAAACAAAAAACATTTTCAGGCACGCGAAACATAATTTTATTCTGAATAAAACAAGACAAAAAAGTCAAATGTTACATCTTAGGTATTCATTTTAATTATTAAAATCATTAATGATAATTACGATGATTATAATTATAATTATTATGATTAATTCTCTCAAAATATTTATTCATCACTTCACACGAACAAACAAAGTTCTTAAATTGTTAATCCGAAATATTTGTTTTTTTCGATCAAAAAAAAGTACAAAGGCAAATATTGAAAGAAAACAAAAAAAAGCATAGTAGTATGTATTTTCAAAAGTCATCCAAACGTAAGACAAACTTTTCTAATACGAAGCATCGAAATTTTGATGAAAAAACAAATACAAACATTAAACAAAAGGATTCATACTAAAAAAACATAGTATTCCAAATGTTGTCCTCCCATCGAACAACCAATCCGTCTAATTTCTAAAACAAAATATCATCGAATTTTTGGATAACAAATAGAGAAAAGTCAAATATTTTGTAAATGATAAAAAAAAAAAAAGAATAAAAGGGTGGAAAAAAAAGAAAAAAAGAAATAACAGATTCAAAACCGTAGCCTGTTATTCGAAGGGGCGGTCAATCGAAGAACGTTTTCCACGAGCTGAATCTGCGTGCGCTATGCAAATATTGCAAGTCTCTCTCATTCAGCGTATATTTGCATACGTTGAAAGGTTTGAAAGGTTTTGGTTCTATCCATGTGAACATTTTCTATCTCTATCTCTCTCTTTCGGTCGAACGTACGCGCTTTTCCATGTTCACGTAAGTTTATACTAGTAGCCAACCAACGTTTGTCCAAAGGCGTTTCCGTTCGCGATCATCCTCGCGAGAAACAAACGATTATGAATATTTTGTTTGCTCGCTTCACGTTATATACATAAATAGGTAGATACATACATATATATACATACGTGTATATATATATATATATATATATATATATATATACATACTGTTGGAGTAAACAAATGTTTTACAGCACCCAAAGCTAGTTTATGCTAATGAAAGATTACGAGCTAGGAAATTAATGCTTTTGTATGTTGTCTTTCATCTATGTTAGCAATTAAAAGTTTTATAATGAATTTTACAAAAATATTTTATCTCTAAGTTTGTTATCTCGATTGTTTTTGTCGATGTGAATTATAATTTTAAAATGTTAAATTAGATATTTTTTTTAACATGATAATTATATGTTATAGAAAATATATCGATCGGATGAACATAATTTTAGCGACAAATTTTGCGAATATGATAGTAATTATTATTATTATTATTGAATAACTATTTCTGTCGAATTATTTTTCAATATATATATATATATATATTGAAAACATTTTCTTTTGCAAATAGGATGAAAAGGTAGGGAAAGGAAATCTATTTTGATGTTGGTAGAAAAGAAAGCGACATCGACAAGTCGTTTCCATTGCTCTCCTATTTCAATATCGCCAAGGGCTTGCTACTGTTGCTGCTTATAAATCTCACTGGTTCCTCTCTTAGCATCGAGATCAATCGACACTAGGAACCTTCTCTTCAACAACACTAGCTAGCATCGGTAGTAGTAGTAGCAATAGTATTATAGTAGTAGTTGGATGACACGTACAAACGCCTTTTGTCACGAAATGAGCTTTCGATCGTTTCGAGATTTCGAGACGAGAACTTCCTATCCTATTCTTTTTTTTCTCCTCCCTCTCTTTCCTCCTTTCTTTTTTTCTTTCTCTAACCGTGACGTCGTTTTTCGCAATTTTCTTTCCTCGGGTTAAACACATTCACATGTTATACAAACTATTCGCAAATCACTGTGTAGTAAAAGTTTTCTTTTTGCTTAAATGTACATTTCGCGTATTTGAAAAAAATACATTTCATTTTATAATTAAATTCGACATAATCGAATGATGATTATTTTCATGGTCTTTGAATGACAATAAATTTACCAATGACAGCAACTTTTACGTGCACTTATATAGTTACAAATTACATCGATTATGTTTCCAAGAGAAAGTTACAAAAAAGATTAAGTATGATCGTCAATCTTAAAGAAATAAAGAGAGAGAGAGAGAGAGAGAGAGAGAGAGAGAGAGAGAGAGAGAGAGAGAGAGAGAGAGAGAGAGAGAGAGAGAGAGAGAGAGAGAAAGGTAACAAAGTTTATGTTCAAGAAACTTTAGGTGTATGTATATATAATATGAAAGTTGTTATCGAAACTCTGAAAATTACTTCGAACAAACGCATTATATGTATGAGACAAAAGAATACCTTTGATCGATTCGATTCGGGCTGTATTAATTATATCTTATAAAATGAATTGAATGATCAGGTAGAGGAAATGCGTTGTGAGGAAGTTACCAAAGGGTATATTTCTACATGTACCATTTAATTTAGTGTAGATCCCTCAAAGATAGAAATCATGCGATACCTTTGTCCACTTTAGGGCGAAGTTTAATAGTCGTTCGTGAGTCAATCGAAATCAATTGCGTTTCCGTTTGATTTATTGATCGATCTATAGATAGATCGATCAGAGATTGAGCAGGATGGAAACACTGAGAAAGAGAATGTGAATCGATTTATCGATTGATTCGTCCAGTCACGCGAAAACGGACGTCCGGTTGACCAGAACGTTCTACGTGCGAGAACTTTTCTCTTTGCTATTTCTCTCTTTTGAGAGAGAGAAAGAGAGAGAGAGAGAGAGAGAGAAAGAGAGAGAGAGAGAGAGAGAGAGGGAAAGAAAAAGTCCCTTCTTCTTCGTATTTTAAAACGAGAACTTGCCCTTTACATCTGAAATAAGCTCGGACTTCCGTTACTCTTCAAACTATTACGATAAAAGTTACGTTCCTGCGGTGGACGTGAAGCTAATTCGAAATTGTACCAAAGTGATCCATCGAAGTTGAATTTTCTTTGAAATTTATCTTTCCGATATGTGTACGTGAATTCTATGCAAGAATGCTTTTATCTTTTATAAATCGATTATCCAATGGAACGTTTTATGGACCATGTATTATTATTTATGCTGAATAGTTATATCGATTTAAACAAATTTTCATTGTAATTTTTATACGATTTGATAGTAAAAAAAAGTTATATTGAAATATGGCATATTAAATATCTACGTTTGTTATTATACCAATTATTTTATATAGCATAGTTTTAATTCGTTATAAAAATATTTGCCTCGAGAAACGATATAAATATTTTTATTAAAAATATTATATTATTAGGGAAACTAATTCAATAGGTGCGATATTTTACTTCCAATAATTTTAAGTTATAATTTAAACCTAAAATAAAAATTTTCAAATACATATATATATATGGCATTGAAATTTACTACGAAACGATAAATAATTGATAAATATTACAATAATAAATTCAAGTGCCACACCAATTTCGTAGTATAGGAGAATCGTAATCTTTTTTTGTTGAACTTCCGGTCGATCAGGTCTCGATCGAGGTTCGATTATTTACTCGTACGTTAACCAGTCGATATATATTGCTGGATATGGATAATAGCCTGGCTACGCTCTAATCGTTTATCATCTCTCGCGGGAAATTATGACGATGGAAACGAATTTGGGTCGGATGAATATATTTCATGTGGAATAGAGCACGATGCCGAGCTCAACGTGAGAAAAGTCAATGAACGATGTTCGAAAGCGATCGATTCAATGCTAACTCACGTTATAGTGAGCATTAAATTATGCTTTAGTATAAGCTCAGGGTAATCTGTCGTTAAGCCACTCGGCTGACTCGCTGAGATATCCAACAATGATTATTGCACCTCAGATTAATCGGAATTATTTGAAATAAGTATTTACAAACTGCATGTCTGCATTTATGGATCTCAAAAAATATTATATTTATATAAATAAATATTATCTTTATATATATATTTATAATAAAACGAAATGAACGAAAAGTAAATCGGTCTATCGTTTAATATACTTAACAAAAATATATAAAATCAAATGTTTTTGTTTTTAAATTTATAACATTTTTCTATTTCATAAAATGTTCTTTATTATTATCATATTTAATTATATTATTTTCGTTAAAATTATTATTTTTAAGTATTTATACATTGAACGACACGATTTAATTAATTATATGTATATTCTATTAATATACATATTCTATTCACGTGAATATTTTCGAAGCATACATACGCACACGAACACAATTAAATTTCTTACTTTAACAATACGATCTTGTATTCTCATTTTTGCAAGTTCCGACGAGACGAAAAGAGCAACAACAAAAAACACAAAAGATTTCATTGTTAGTTATTTAAAAATATACAAGAAATTGTCTTTGAAGGTCAAGAGAAAAAGACGTCGAAATGACGTAAACAATTTAACGTTCGTTATTTCGCAAGTTTATGAGATTCGTTTCCTCAGTATTACCAAGTCTCTCGTCGCGTAAACATCACGTGAACGTCGGTAAATTTTATATTTCATTTTCTTTTTCTCTACCCCTCTACCCCTCTCATACTCTCTCTCTCTCTCTCTCTCTCTCTCTCTCTCTTCCTTTTTCATTCTCCCATATTAACTTTCTCTTTTCCTCTTATAATCTTATCCTTTCACTCTCTTTCTATATATACCCTATCTATTTTATTTATTATTAAACATTTTATTTATCGCAAAATAATTTGCTTATTAAGTTTCTTTAATAATTTTAAACGATTATTTATTACAATAACGTAATTTTTTTTTTAAAACATTATTGCAATCGTGCGCGAAACAATGAAACGTGTGATAATTAGTGAATAGAGAATAGTGATAGTGTATTAAAATCAGTGCATAACGAAAGGATGGTCTGTGCATGGATTAACAAGAATTGCAATCTACGTTGATGTTTCTACCTACCTCAATTTCAACCAACGTTGAAGTCTACCTACCTAGATTTCGACCTACATCACAAACGAGTATTTTAGAACCTACCTACTATAACTTCAATGGTGAGTAGACAAATTTTTAATCTTTCCGTATAATTTTGTTATGTGTATTATCGAAACGAAGTAAAATAGAAATAATTTATAGGGATTTATTAACATTTATTCATTGTTTACGTAATTTTGACGTTTATTTTTATTAATTGAAATGACATGAAGATCGTATTGTCTTATCAATTCAAACCGTTTAATTACCATTTTGAAATATCATTTATAAAAATTATTTAGGAAAACGTCTCGAAGAGAGAGTCTCAAACATTCATATTTATTATTTAAAACGTCATATAACACAAACAAAAATTGTGTTTAGTTTCTTTCGAAAAAAGTCGAATAGAATATAATATATCTCTCTAATATATAAGTCTCATTTAATCCGTCGTAGTAAAAAAGTAATGAACGAAGGTACGCAGCGATTTTTAATTTGCAATAACCTTTGAAGATTGTCATCGTTCGAGTGAAGGTTCGTTAATCGTGCTGAACTTACCAACAAAGTCGACTCTCAGTAGCACGTAAAAGGTACTTTGAAGATAGAAACGCTATGAGATGTGCTGCTGATGTTGTTGTTGCTGTTGCTGTTACTGTTTAAAGTGGTAGTAGTACTATTACCAGCGGCACACACCAGAGTTTCTAAAGTTCATCGACTGCTATCGACGATTTCGTAGTGTCAGAGCCAACCGACCTACATACTCGTTACCTCGCGTTCTAATTAAGCGCGAGTCTATAGATACGAGCTAAGCAAAGTGGGTTAGTAGCTGCATGGACCAACGCTTGTACGGTGGGTTAATATTCACCCTACCCTTATTCACAACCCCCGGATTCCACCCACACTTTCGTTCATCGAACACGGTCTATACTTTTCCCTACGTAAATATCACCAACTAAAGTATACGCAGCTTTGACACCTTCTATCATTTATTTCTTTTTTTAATTTTTCTATAACCCCTATATAAATTTCAGTTTTCTGTTGATCAAAGTTTATTGAAAATATTTTACAAGTTTTTTCTATTTTACAAAAATGTTTATTATGCAACAAATAATATGCAGTTCGCAATATTAGATTTTTTGTTTCACATATATTGAAAGCTGTGAATGAATCAAATATTTCGTATGAAATAACTCGTTAATTTCATCTAATCATAATTGTAAATATCTCGTGAAAGATACGCAATGTTCGCGAAATATTTGATTACGGTAGTTAATCAAAACGACGAGATTTCTTCTCTCTCTTTTTTTTTTTTTTTAATTTTATCTGCTTATCATTCTCGTAGCTTTCATTTAAAGCTGTAACATTAGCTCGTTTTGTTTGATCTTAACGATGCATAAAACGTATATTTAGTTTAGCAGAGGGAAAACTAACGTCGAAACATTGTTTAATAATTGATACTTCAGCGAAGAGAAAATTTATGGTGATAGTATAGTAAATAGCTTATTTATATACTCCTTCTTGCCATGTGAGCGTATTTGCATATGCATGTTTATGCGTGTACATGCGTGCGTGCGTGCATGTATGTATTTACGTGCTTGTGTTTATAGGGTATAGTACGTTAGAAATTAGCCCTCTCTGTAAACTAAATTCTGATAATCTCAACGGTCTTGTCGTCGTCGTCGTCGTCTTAGGATCGGCTTAGATAGTGTTCAGAATTCTCGACTTAAAGTAGATCTCTCAGTTAGCTTCGAATACAATTTCTAAAGATCAATGATACTCTTTGTCTCTCCTTTCCTTCCCCTCTCTCTTCTCTGTCTAATTAATATAAACAGAGACTAAATGAAAATAAAGTGAAATATAACAGTACTTTAAAACAAACTTTTCAAAGATTTATTTTAATTAATTACTCACTCGCTTACTTATTGTTCATTTGGTGTTAACGGAAGCTCATTCAACTTGCAAGAAACGTTTAATCCTCTTTAGAGAATAATCTTTCCTTCAGTATTATATTAATCGTTTCTCTAATTAATTAAGTTATAGTACGCGCCTCTTGGTGGGAATTAAATAATTGACGATTTTCGAATATATTTTCTTTCTTCTTTTTTTTTTTCTTAAAACTTATTTAACAGGAATAATATCATGTAAAAATTAAAGTTTAGCTTGCGATTAAATCGAACGATCGCAAACTCGTGTTCCACCTCGTCGTCGTCGTTCAAATCAACGAATTGCTGCTGTCCCTCGAAATGCTGTCAATCAAAGTCCAATACTTTTGTTCCCCCTTTAGACATCAAGAATATATCTAGCACTCGCTTCGATCTATCCTACATGTCCCTTCCTATTCTCTAATTGTCTCTCAATATTTGATTTATAATCCAATCGATCGACGTATATAGGTAATAATAATAGTAATAACAATATTAATAATATAATTACAATAATAATAATAATAATATTAATGATTATTCATATATGTATGAGCTTTTTATCATAAAACGATCACGTCGATCGACTTTCGTTATCTCATTTTTTTTTTCATCGTTTTTTTAATTAAATCTCATATATTTTTATAACGAGAAAATAATCGCTTTTATATGATGAGGTTTCTTCTTTTTTTCATTTATTCCTCCCTCTCTCTCTCTCTCTCTCTCTTTATGGGTAGAATTATCGAAGTAACACGACCTATCGACAATATCGTAAGGATATCATCGTTTTTTTTGTTCTTTTTCATTATATTGATTGATTGAATTTACTCATGCAATTAGATAAAAGATCTTGTGATTATAAAAAATCATTTGAAATATCTGTCCAACGATATTTTCGTAATAACCGAAGAAAGAAATGATGATAGATGTAAAAAAAAATATCATAAAAATTTCATCGAAATACATTAGAAATCTTTCACGCGAATTTTGTTTAATTTTTAATTAATAATTTAGGATACTAAATAGAGTATCCTAAGATTTAGTTTATCGTGATTCGTGTAAAATGCTGTGTTATAATGGAAGACAGATAATCGGTATTCTCTAGCAAGCAACAGCAAGCAAGGAAGCAAGCAAGCAAAATATTTTACCCGCGGAAGAAATAGTCGTAAAACGAATTATCTTGCACGATAGGAATGCTTCAACCGTCCTTTTTCTTTCCCTTCCATCCTTCATTCGTCCGTCCCTTCTTTCTTCGTCTTGGAATTCCTAGATACGTTTCCGTTCTTAGGGTCACGTTGATCTCTCCGTGAAAGCATGCTTCGTAATATTGGAATCGTTCAATGTCTCCCCGGTACGTTAGGATTCGAATAAGATATGACAAAATGTATAAATGCTTGTATTCGTGTAATAAAGTATGTGTGTAAATTAAAATGATGCATTCCTACATATAGGTTCGTAACAACAATTTATGAGAATTCAATTATAAGCCATCATTTCGTTTTTTATTGTTCTTTTTTTACTTAAGTCGTATCGTCATATTTTCAATTTCTCAATACCTTCTATTATTTTCAGCGGTACGTCATTAACTATATTTTTGACCAAAAATGATTTATCTAGTTTACATTGGTTTCTTTTGTAATATTTATATTTTAATTTTATTAGATATTACTTTATTAAAAAAACATGTGAAAGCGTAAACAAAAAGTATACTGATTTTTTCCCATTAAAAATTTGTTTGACGAGTAATAACTCAAATTAAGATAAATGTTGATTAATGATTTTTAACTGAACATAGGTGATATTTCTTTAAGTATTGATCTCATCTCATCACGTAGAGAAAGAGAATCAAATGGAGAGATTAATTATATTTACAAATGAAGACATAACTAATTAGTTTCCCTTTGATCTATCGTAGATGTAGAGTGTCTGAAATGTATGCTATCCTATGAATCCAATTTCGAACATTCAATCGTTGTATGCACCCGGTTCTACGCTTAATACAGTACATCGATAATCAGAAGATTCGATAATTGGATAATTCGGATTGGAAAATATCCTGAAAATCGATTCTATGAGATTATTATCAAATAATAAGAATTGAAGTTACATACGAATTCGATTAATTTCTCCTATATCTTTAAAAAAATTCAACTAACATTTAAATTCAAATTAAATTTTGTTATGTAATAGCGAAGAAATGATAGAATATTTTTGGGATTTAATTTTCTTTTATTTAAATTGAAAATAAATACGCTTTATATTGTAATAGAGAAAATATCTTTTTGTGAAAGATTGAATTGTTTCGTTGTGTAATTTAAAATGAATTCATTTTATCGTAATAAAATATTTTTGTGATTTAATTATTTTCCTAACAGGTAAAATGAATTTTTTTTTTATAGTTTATTTGATATAAAATTTAACGTTTGTGCATAAGCAAAGGGATCATAACGCGAATGCGAAAATATCAATGCGTAAAGAAAATTTCAATTTCGGAAATAGTATTTGTCAAAGGAATCACGAACAGGTTACTTATATAAATTAAACCGTTCAGCTGTTTCCATTCGTGATAAATGCGACTTCCTAACACCCTTTTACATCATCATAGCGAACGATACGATGTTAGAAGAGAAAGAGAGAGAGAGAGAGAGAGGAGAGAGAGGTACCGAGCAGAAACGTGAAACGTCGATATTTAATTTAAACTTTCGCTTGGGTTAAAGCGTTCACGTGACTCCTTTGTGAAGAAAAAAGCTAAGGGAACAAATAAAATTAAAAAAAAATAAAAAAAGAAAACAAGAGAAGAAAAATTAAAAATACAAATTAAAAAATAACGAATGTGAGAAATTTTCGTTCGAAAAAGAATTTTCCATACAAATGATGAGAGAAATATTTTTTTTTTTTTTATAACAGATCGGATACTATTATAATAAATAAAAAAAAAGAAGAAGAAGAAGTTGGTAAAGAAGAAAAAAATATAAAATTGTAAAAGAAACTGGTTGATCAAAGTCCAGTGAAGGATTTCCAATTTATATTCATGTACGTGGTGTTATCACGAGGAAACCTTTCTATGTCCAGGGAATAAAAATAGCAGAAATAGGGATGAGTTTTCGTTCTAGGAAAAAGTGAGAAAGTAGTGGAGGAAAGAGGAAATGGAAACCGAGTTTGCCATTTCTTTAGATAGCTAACACCGTCTCGTTGGTCGAAGCTTCGATTCCATGTATTTACCGGTTTCGTCCTTTTCCTTCGATGTTTTTTTCCAACTGTATTGCAAGAAAATCTACGAGCCCTTTGCACCATCCAAAGGTGTCTCAAGGACCATACAATTTCGACGACGTTGCAGGAAATCAACAGTCAGAACAACTGTCCCTTTTGACTTGGCATGGCAATCGATGAATTACATTTCACATTTGTAGATGAGTTTCTCTATTTTATTTTTATTCTTTTTTTTTCAATTGATTAAAATTTTTCAATATTGATAAATTATGTAGAGCAATATTCTATCGTTATTTGTTACAAATTAAACAAATTTTAATAGAAAGGATGTACCAATACTCAATGTGGTAATAAATTTTTGTCATACACCACAAATTTTATATAATCTTATGATTTTTATTAAAAATAATATTACCATGTCTATGATTACATTTTTGAAGGCTAATAATTAATTGTTGAAAAATTTTTCAATTATATTTATATTATATTTTAAAACAACGACATCGAGAAATATAATAAAACCAAATAGTCAATTAATTAAATTTCAAATAATTGACATTTGATAAATTTTTTCATAATTTGCTTGACCCAATTGAATAAGACGAAATTGAAGGAGAAAAATTTGTAAATAAGAAGAAATATCAATTTCTTTCTAGGGATCGATAAAATAAACGATAAAAATAGTAAAAATGTGTGTAACATCTCGTTAGAGGAACGGTATCGTTGATTCTACGTCGAACGGAAGCCAGTACAGTGCCAGAATGTTGGTACGATCGAAAGAACACGGTTGGTGCACTCGAGAAAACGAAGAAAATCGTAGAGAAACTTTATCCGGCATTTTGGCCGCGTTCGTTCTGATATATTGATCGCCGTAAAAGCCTCGAGTAATTTTCCTGCTGAAATTACGCTCGTAAATCTATCGTATCGTATCGACGACCGGTAAAAATTCGTATGTCTGACCGTAGTAGTAACGACGACATACCATACATACCTATACTCACATATCTATGTATTTATATACATCGTTAGGTAGTAGTAAATGTGCAGAATGATGATAACTTTAATGTTTTTATAAGTAAAAATAAGCTATTGGCGTTTAAAAAAATTATTCTACAATAATTCTTCGTTTAAATATGTTTTTTTTATATTAGAATAAATTAGATATTTAAATATTTATTTTGTTGTAGAAGATATACGAAAAATTTGAGAGAAATTAATATATTTATTAAAAGTGTAATATCTTTTTTTTATATATCAAATTAAATTTCATATAGAAATAAATTTATATTTTATATTGAAAATATTTATTTCATATTAAATTGATATGTGATTTATATATCGGGAATAATATCAATTTTGTATTCAACTCAAAAAGATAAATAATGCTATAATATTAATATATTTACTTATTATTAGAGGAATAATTTTTTTGTATAAATAACTTTAGAATAATTTACAGCTTAAACATTGTATAGTCATTAAATTAATTAAATAATTAGTTATTTAATTATTTTTAGAAAGTATGTGTTGAGAAAAATTAGAAAAAGAATAGTTATAATAAATGTAATATACTTTGAATAAACTTCATTATTACAATTGCTTTTTTTTATATTCTACAAAACTTGACGTTCGATTTTTTTGATAACTAAGGATATATAAAAAGCTATTTAAACATTTTCTATTTGTTCTCTAGACACATTAGTATTTTTTTTTCTTCAACTACTTGACATACTTCTCGCGTAAGATATTAATTTTTCCTTTGTTGTTCGGTCAAAAATTCGAAGCATTTCGGGATAGAAAAAGTTCTTCAATTTGAAATACCACTCGAATACTTTTGTGGTTCATTGTACATATGAGAGTTAGGATGAATATATTTTAGAAATTCTTTCTCAAGTACACTTCTTCCTCGAGTCTGTTAATTTTTCCAACGTCTCGACTATCTCATAGCCGCGGATTTCATATTAAATTGTAAAGAAGAAAGAAAAGAAAAGAAAAGAAAAGAAAAAGAAGGAGAAAACTTTTTCAGAGTTGCTGATTTATGATAGAAATAGAAAGAATAGAACCTATCGTTACATATTTACGTTTAAATATTCAATCGAATCGAATGGTAAAAAAAGTATAATATGAAAACCGACGTGAAAGATCATCATATCGTATAAACTTTCAGCATTATTTTCTAACTTTTATTTATTCTTCTGTATTTCCATTCGTTCGTTCAATCGATGATTGTATTTACATAAATCAATACACAATAGTAATACCCGAATTTAGGCTAAACAAATCGGCAATATTCTATGATCAAATATTGGGTTATTAATTAGTTACGTATAATCATTATACGCATCGACAATAATTCATATCGTATTTATTATTATTTAATTAAATTGAATACACCATACACTGACACCGTTTGTGGGATAATAAGTTTATCATTCATCCGTTTTAATAAATAAAATTAGGCATAAGAACGAAAAAGAAAACAATTTTTAACTGTTTCGAAAAAAAAAATAAAAGATCTTCAAATAAAAAAGAAGATAGACGCAATAACGTTGTAGTAGATAATTTTTCGCAATCGCATTGACCTGGAAAAGAACAACACGGTACAAAATTGTATTGACCTAACTAAAAAAAAAAAAAAACAAGGAGAAAAGAGAAAAATAGTAAATACGACTGAAAACTTATAATCCCACAGAAGAAATAAAAAAAAAAAAAAACAGAGAAGAAGAACTCGAAGAAAGAAAAAGTTAGAAAGTGAACAAGGATTGACGACTTTGTGGTTAAGTTGGAAGGTAAAAGAAGAGGGGGGGGGGTAGCGTATATGCAAAGCAGAGACGTTTCGCGTAAAAGGGGTGTGAGGATTGGATGGGAAAGATGGAAATGGTGGAAAGGAAGGGAGGGAAAGGGAAGGAAGAAGAGGTTGTGGGTTGTGTGGAGAAGTGAAGCGTGGTAAGAAGAAGGGTGAGGAGGGGGTGGGGGTAGTAGGAGGACGGTTGAGGGTTGAAGCTTAATGAAAAATCGATGCCCGTTCTCTCCACCTCGGGGTTTTAACACCGTCCTCTTTACTGCTGTACAAAAGACAAGGATAGCCAACAGTCTTCGAAACTTAGCACGAGAGTAACAGAGAAAAAAGAAGAATAAGAGAAAGAGAGAGAAAGAATGAGACTGAGAGGTGGATGGCCTTTAGCACGATAAAAATCCCACGGCTATGTAAATTTCTCGGGCGTTGAAATCTCGCGAAAGATTAACAGGGTCAAAGCATTTGCCCGGTGGAGAACTTTAGGTCCCTTTACGTCGCGAAGGGTTCGAGTTACCGTTACGTTTTCTTTCTTTTTTCCTCTTTCTTTAATAGCCTGATTCTCTCTCTCTTTCTCTCTCTCTCTTTAATCCCTACACACAGTCCTACAAACCCCTACACACAGTTCTACGATCCCCTGCATATCCTCACACCCCTCACAGATCCCACAAACACCTATCTTCGCGATGCCATTCACGCTAGTTTTTCATACGCGTTTCCTTTTATTCTTTTACCTTTCTTTTTTTCTTTTCTTTTGTATGTTGGTTTCTATTTCCTTTTCTTTTTTCTTTTCTTTTGTTTTGTATTTTATGTCAGTGGGATTTTTAACGGGCGAAATAAAGTCGTATGAAATACGAATTTCGTTATCGTCGAGTGACGATGCGCGAAATGTTTGCGTTAGCGTCGTTACATTATTCATTTCCGCGTTCTGTAATCTTAATTTTACGTTTTTTTACGGATAAAAAGGTAAATTAAAAATAAAATAGACAATGAGAGGGAAAGAGAGAGAGAAAGAGAGAGAGAGAGAGAGAGAGAGAGAAATAGATACGTTTGCACTTGTACGTAAACATGGATGCAATTTTGGTAAAAAAAAAAAAGAATAAGAAATATGAAACGAAAATGTTATTTGCAACCAGAGAAAACATCATTTTAATTGGTTTAATTTCTATAATAGAAACTAATATGTGTAACACGCTAGAATGAAATTTCATACACGTTGAAATGAACAAAAAGAATGAATATACTTTTTCAAATAATAACTTTCGCAAATAGAAAATGTAATGCGAACAAAGAATTACGTATGTCTTTTTTTTTAAAACCAGTAAATAAAAATCTGTAATGAATGAGAATATGATGTAAGAGAAAGAAATAATTTGCTTTCAATTAGACAAGACATCAATTTTAACAAAGAAAATTTGTATCCAAAGAACGTTTAACAAAAAAAAATTTAATTTGTTAATAGCAAAAACACGGACTGATTAAATTCTCCAGCACCCCCATGCCTCTTACCCGTTCTCTTAAAAAATCGTATAAAAATCTAAGATAGATATTCGCATAATGTTAGAGGTTGGTTATATAACATTGTAGATCTTATTTAGGCGACGTGTACCATTGTTTAAAGCGTATTCCTGTCCTCGATAATTCTCATGGAGGACATATCTATCGGACGTAACCGCAGCAGTCACGGTTGCTGAAAGGAGACGAGTATCTACATACATCTCTTAGTTTCTGTTCCTGTCTCTGTCTCTGTCTCTGTCTCTGTCTCTGTCTCTGTCTCTGTCTCTGTCTCTGTCTCTGTCTCTGTCTCTATCTTTGTCTCTCACGATCTTTCTCTTTGTCTCTGAATGTAAAATAGGTCGACTATACCACCTTTGTACGAGAATGCCGCCATGGGAGATGCGTATTTTCACGAATATTCGCGAATATATTCTCTTCTTTTTCTTTCGTTCATTCACTTTCTCTCTCTCTCTCTCTCTCTCTCTCTCTCTGTTTTACATAAACTCATTCATTCCCATTCTAACACGTATAGACAGTCATTCATCTTTACTCTTTCTTTCGCACACTAAACCCACTCACTCGATCACTAATTCAAATCCACACATATCTACATATATTCGTTCTCTCTCTCTGTCTCATACACTTACACACTTATACGATCACTAATTCACATGCATATGCATCTTCCTTTCTTCTCTCTCTCTCTCTCTCTCTCTCTCTCTCTCTCTCTCTCTCTCTCGTACNCACATGCATATGCATCTTCCTTTCTTCTCTCTCTCTCTCTCTCTCTCTCTCTCTCTCTCTCTCTCTCTCTCTCTCTCGTACTCCTCGCTCTTTATACATTGATTTATACGAAAAGGTTAGGAAATGCATCAGCTAACTCTCCTCTTCACCATAAAGGGTAAAATCCTATCGCGTAGGTAGATGTCGAGTGCAACCGACATACCGATTATTTGCATGTCGGAAAATTGCGGATTAACTTGCGTGAATGTATCGAGTGCGTGTTAATAAAGTATTCGAGTTATGTTTTCGTGTCATGTCATCGGTCAAAATAAATACGATAGAAAGAACCAAAAGGCCAACCAGAGATTTATCCCTTTTGTCTTTCAATAGTCTCGCGGATTATCCAAGTTTACTGACCCTTTTCATACGCATGCTTCCCTTCACCAAAGCTTCGTCCTATGTTTCTCTCACTCTCTCTCTCTCTCTCTTTTCTTTCTCCCTTACTGCGCATTGGTAAAGCTTCGTTGATTTATCTACCTGCGTTCAACGGCTTCGTACCATCTCTCCATTGTTCTCGGATCCTGGATAAACGAGATAGAAAGAGATGGACGGGCAAACGGACGGACGGACAGACAAATAGACAGAGAAAGAAGAGAGTGAAACTCGTTCGATTTATTTCGATCGTGATTTTTACACGAGGAAACATTATTATTTTTTTCATTCTCTTTTTTTAGTCTTCACTCGTTCGTTCCAATCAACCCTCTATATGTATATATATAATTTTCGATGAATTTTTCTAGTGCCATTCAATTCTTATTAACGATGAAACAAATAATAAGAAAAATGGATAAAAGAAAGTGAAATATAAGAAAGAAAGAAAAAAAAGGGAGAAATAATATAGAAAGAAATGTTTTGTGTCGATGAGCATTCGAATGAAAAAGTTTGAGATCGAAGATAACGATGCGGTGAGAATCGATAGTTAGCGGTTAGTTTGAAGATAATAAAAAGAAGGGAAAAAGAGAGAAGGAGAGATAGAGACCTCTTCCATTCGAACATTGGCATTTGTCATAGCTGCTACTTATTAATCAAGCTTTCACGCGACCGACTTTCTTGATGCTCGCACCTTCGGGAAAACGGAAATCTTATTGCGAAACTTTAAGCAAGTTCGTTCTTAACAATCCGATTAGCCTACTAGTTCTTCGCTAACATTCCTACAACCCTACACCACCCCGACCCCCACTTCCTCGCCGTTCTCTTCCTCCTGTTTTTCCTTCTTCTATTTCTCCTTATTTTCCTGAAGTTACTTCGGTCTTTTTTTTTTTTTTATTTAACGTTATTCGACGGTTCGTCCTCATTTCCCTAACTATTGTTGCATTTTATTATTCACTTTTTACAACTGGTCACCATGGAACACTAAACTTACTCGGGATTTTGTTTTCTTCTTTTCCTTCTTTCTCTTTTCGTTGTATTTTTGCATTACTTTTTTTTTCTTTTTTTTTTTT
>NW_014569603.1:37110-54676 GCF_001313835.1 Polistes canadensis
AGAGAGAGAGAGAGAGAGAGAGAGAGAGAGAGAGAGAGAGAGAGAGAGAATTCCAAGTAATTGCTTTTCTTCCTATCAACGTTTTGCGTTCGAATAATGGGAATATACAAATTAGGGAGTATCCTCGATGAGATGAAAATTCCAGTGAATCATAGTCTAGCGAAGGGACAGGTGGGATGCTTGGAAATGGGTATGGGAATGTAAGAAGAATTGGATGGAAACAACAAGTTGGAATTCCATTTGGTATGTATATGAAATTATCCTCGTGACGTCGACGAATGTGTTTTTGATGATATATTTTCATTGATGTTTATATTTTCCATTTCTTTTTCTTTTTTTAACGTTCCGAAGTAAAATTACGTATTCGCATGATTACCAAGATTTCAAATTTAAAGTAACACTTTTTTTTAAAAAAAGATTCGAACGTTTTTTCTCTTGTTTCTATTTTATTTTATTATCTTTCAACAAAAGATAATTTTTTACAATCGTTCCAGATGTATTAGGTGGTGTACGTATTTTTCAATAAGTTCCTATCGATCTGATTAAAATAAAGGAAGGAATTTCGATGAAATTTCTTTAATAACAAGAGACCACCATCATAACCATATTCGTATTTATTAAATCACATCTTTCATTTGCCGTGCTTTGAAGTCGTTCAATTTTTTTGTTCATACGAAAGGTTCGTTCGTTTGAAAGGTTTTAAATCAAATCTATCTCGTATATTTCTTTCTTTTCTTTGTATTTTTTATTTTTCAAGTTTCGACGGTTTACTCCTCGTGATATCGTAATTCTATCAACGTCACATATCCTTGGTTTTGTTTATTGCTCTATTTCGAAATATCAATTGAAACGAAACAATATACAACACTTGTCATACACGCATACAAACGCATACCCGAACACACACACACACAAATATACATATATATATATATATATATATTTATTATTTACGAGTCGTCTCAATTAATGATTCGTGTCGATTGGTGAAAGGTGTACGAGTGTTCTCGACAAATTTCGACTCTCGATTAACGTAAAATTGCAGCTAATCGATGCGCAAATATGCCTGTCCGTGAACAAGGCCGCACATTTTACCGAACGAGTACGAGTACTCTGTACCATCGAAAATCGCCAAATGCTTAATTAAATGACCCTTCCCTCTCTCTCTCTCTCTCTATCTCTCTTTCTCTCTGTCTCATTCTCTTCAACCATCGTTAAAGTGGACGATGCCGAGAAGTTTCATCGTGCTATGACGATAGATACGAGAACGAAGCGTTTATTTCAATGGGCTACTCGATCATTTTATCTTTCGCATACTAAATTGAATTTAATTAAAAGCTAGAACGTTATTCGCGCATACTTCAAACGATTGTACTTTCGCGTAATATTATACATCGCCGTTGCATCGTGAATTCTACAAATGTCCCAGAGAGAGTGAGAGAGAGTGAGAGAGAGAGAGAGAGAGAGAGAGAGAGAGAGAAATTGAGAGATCATTTGTGTTTATCGTTTTAAACTACTTCTCTGACAATTTTATTACCGAACGATTAACCGATTCTTATGGTGGTGTTTTTTTCCCCTTTTTTTTCCCCCTCGTTAATTATTACACGCTTTGATACGTCGGTAATAATAATTTTTATAGTTTTTTTTTTTCGAATGAAAATTCTTTAACAATTGTGAAAGGTTTTATTCGTTCTTTTATTCTTTCATATTAAATTTATTCGTTCAACAACGATTATGGTAGTCGTAGAAGTAACGTAAGTCATTCCGTCGTTGGCAATTTGGATGCCGTCAAAGTAGGCGAGTTTCTAATAGCGGTAGTTCCTTGATTAAAACCACCTTGTGACAGAAACTATCCAAAAGTCGGCTCGAACGTGTCTAACACAGCTGCGTGCTTTTCCACTTCTCTTCCACCCCCCCCCATCAACCCCCACCATCCCACCGTTCCCTCCTTCTTTCTCTTCTCCTTCATGTCTCTTCGAGTGTAATTGTCGGTGGAAAATCTTTGTTGGGGAAAATTTGAAAACGTGATAGGTATGATTAAGTAGCTCATTCCTAATCGATAGATTTGAATCGTTTGACCTTAAATTAATTATTCCATATCGAATATTATGATCGATTGCAGCTCAAATATCGACGATCATCGAACTAGATATTGAATTATTATTTAACAATAAATTATAACGCAAATATATATATCGACAAGCATTGAATTAATAATCGAATTGTTTTTTACAACTCGTCCGAACGATTTGTTTTTCTATCAAGGGAAAAAAAAATAAATCAAATTTCAACAATACATTTATCTGCATATAGCGTTTCGCGAAAATATTAATTATTTCGATTCATAACAAGCTTCTCCCGTCCCGTGCCACTCTTAAACCTTCTTCTCTTCCTCCCCCTAACTCGGTAGTTATCGTTAATAAAACGGAATAATTGGATACGTAACTGTAAAACGTGAACACGACAGTTTTGATTAGTACTCTATAACGTACACGAAAGAGCTCAAATTACGCGTTTAACGAGTTGAAAATAAATAGAACGTTTAAAAGTGTACATTGTGTGTGGGTTGATGAAACTTCCGTTGACGTTTTGAACTTTGCACTCTTTGGTCTCATGTCAATTTAATTTGAAAGATATTTAAAACAAACGAAAAAAGAAAAAAGAAGAAAAGAAAGAATAAAGAATAATAGAAAAAAATTTTTTTACGAAAAGTTGAGAATTTTCGTTTAGTCGTTTTAATTCTATCCTACGTCGTCACGTTATCATCGTTTAATTTGCAAAATGTTCTTTAGGTAGAGCTTTCAAAACTATTCTCCAAGTTCGAAACTTTTGTCGAGGGAGAGTAGTCACGTTTGTAAGTAGTTAGTTGTAATAAGCAAAATAACGTGCCTGACATATACACAGCGTAGATAAAATCTTAAGGCGAGAAAGCCAAAACGAATTTGTTCATTCCGACAAGATCTTAATTATAATATTTACACTGGTAAAAATATTCTTATTAAGATAGAAACATAAAAAAAGATGTATCGTCATCAAATATTTTGATGATGTTCTGCTTCTTTATTAACTTTGATTTGAAAGGAGTTTAATCGATCGTATATAATGTTAGGGGTAACAACATTCGGGAATTCGAAAGCAAGATAGCCAATTTAACACGTTTGAAAGTTTGGTTTGAGTAAACATACGATCCTTCCTTGATACGAATCAACCCACGTATGTACGTTAGTACATATTCCAGTGCAATTTAACGAGGCGAATCTGCAGTAGCAGTTAATTGCGGTCATCGTAGCGATTCGAGAGAGCAAATCCCTTGGATTCTCATTGTACTATCTATCGATTACCTTTCCTCGGAGTTCCTGCGAATCGAGCGATTACCAACGCATCAGAAATAACCTAAATTCTTCTCTTGAAATACTACGAATACGAATAGCCGATCGAATTCTATTTCTCTCTCTCTCTCTCTCTCTCTCTCTCTCTCTCTCTCTCATTTACTTACTTATTCTCTTTAAGATTAGAAACCGTGAAGATCTTAAACGACCCAACTGCAGGATGTTGAAAGTTTCGAGATTGTTCAATGAGTTTCTCTAATCTTCACCTTTCCCTCTTTCTCTATCTCTCTCTCTCTTTCTCTCTTTCTCTTCCTATTTCAATTTCCATCTTTATCTATCATCTTAAACACACACACACACGCAGACACGTATTTTACTTTGATCGGATCATTCAGTTGAATGAATTTTAATGATAGAAATTTCGGTTCGTTGATCAGTGATATTAAATACTCAATGAAATTTTCTAAATTATTATAAAATTCTAGTTTTTTATATAATATATTTATTTTATTACGTTTTATACTCGTTTTTGAAATAAGAGAAGTTAATAATAATAATAATAATAATAATAATTATCATTATTAACATAAGTTCATAAAATATTTCGTATTTTCGAGAACGATACCATTTTAGTGACGTGTGACGATAGATCGTCGTAAAAATCACTTGCGAAAAGTACCAACGACGATATATCGTTGTGTATGCGCATTGCTTGTTTTCGCATTGCAAGACACAGAGCTCTAACATTTTCTTCTAACTTTAAAACTAAATATACGAAAATACAAATGATTAACTTATTTTTAAAAGAAACCAAATTCTATTTTTATTTTAGGAAATAAAATACGTAAAATTTGCGCGTCTACTTTTTGTTAAAAATTGTTCAAGTAAATTTTAATTAAGTAAGATGAAAGAGAGAGAAAGAAAGAGAGTGTAACTTTGTATCGCGAAAGAAAGGATAATTATTATTATTATTATTATTATTATTTGTAAAAAAGTTTATAATTATTAACACTCCGTAGTATCCGTTTTTTAGTCCTTTCATAAGACTAGGACAACGTAACTTTACAAATCAAAACTAGATGGAGGATGCTATTTTCCTCTCTCTCTCTCTTTCTCTTTCTCTAATTCTCTCCTTGGTTGAAACTTCCTCGACTACTCGCGAGTTCGTCACAATTAGTTCGTCACTGATTGTGAGTCGTAACGGACAATCGTCTTTTATTTGAATCACCAGGTAAAGTTTTCCACGCTCGCTTACAAACAACGCATTACTCCAAGTTCGTTTCGAAAGTTTTCTATCGTTGGGTTTAAGCGTCCGAAACGGTATTCTCCTCGTTTGTTGCTCTTGGAAATGTTCTTCATAGAATGGGAACGAGAGAAAAAGAGAGAGACAGATAAATAGAAACATTTCATTTCGTTTATACGAAATACATCGAGCAAAGACAATATTATAACGAAACTGTTCGAACTTTGTCCGAATAATCTCGTCTTCTTATAAAATAATTGAATGAATAAAAACAGTAGCATTGTTATGAAGTATTATCAATATTAAAAAAAATAATTTTTTGTATTAAACATATTTTTCCACGTGTTTCTTACGTTAGGTAATGTCGAATCAACAAAGTTATTTCGTTTATGTAAAATAAAATAAAAATTAGTAAAATAAATAAAAATCAGCAGAAAATCAATAAAATAAAAAAATAAAAATTCTAGGTGTTCCGACAAATGACGGAACATTAGTGAATAAAGAAGATCCTACTTAGAAAGACAGAAGTTTTGCAGGTCTCGTAAATTTATTTTAATTTCTTAGGTATACGAGTAGTTTTGTGGCAGCTGGTGGTTGCTAGAACTGAAGAAAAGGATGCAGAGAAGAAGGTAAAGGGAGTGGTGGTTGTGGTCGCGGTCCTACACAGAGTCGACATAAAAATAAAGAAAGAAATGTTAAAAAGAATGGTTTCGAACGAACGAGAAAGAGTCTTATGGAGAATGTCGAGAAAAGTGGAAAAACGTAGAGACTTAACGTAAACGTGGAAGTTCGTTTCGAGCTCGTCTACTAGGACTTGCGGCTCTTTTGTCAAATTACTTTCTCTCTCTCTTTCTTTCCCTTTCTCACATTCTTTCATTCTTGTTCTTTCGTATAATTGCATTCCCAACTCTCTTTCTCCCTGCCTCTTTTCCTCATCGATTAAAGAACCAGCAAGTAAAACAGGCAAGCAAACGTAAACGTTGTACTTACTCTATTTCGCGTTTCCATTTTTCTATTTCCTCAAGTAAAGTTCTCAGAACGGTCCTATGAACATCTGCAAACTCTTCGTTTTTCTTTTTCTTTTTCTTTTTCTTTTCTTTTCTTTTCTTTCCTTTCCTTTCCTTTCGTTTCGTTTCGTTTCTCGTTATTCCCCCCCCCTCTTCATGTAGATATAGCATAGATAGTATAGATAGTACGAGGTACGCACCAGACACGCGGCCAACTTCTTTGCAAAATTCAATCTGATTTATTCCAGCGTGAAATTCAGTTGCAGGAAAAATGAATGCTGCTGCGAAGGATTCACGAAAAGGTAAACTTAACAGTGGTTCAACTTCGTAAACTCCAGACGTAGATAGTTCGCTTGGCACTCTCTCTCTCTCTCTCTCTCTCTCTCTCTCTCTCTCTCTCTCTCTCTCCTTATCTCGGAAAGTAGGAGTTTATCTGATGTATTATTATGTATAGCGTAGCTCGATTTTACTTGAGAATAATCATCATTTACGTGTAATCGTTGTGTTACGTACATTCTCAAGAAAAGGTATAATTGAAATTATGATATATACGAGATAATTTTCTTTCTCTCATTTGACTCGTTTAACAATAGATAAAATTAAACGTACGATTTCTATAAGATATTATTCATGAAATTTAATCGCATAATTAATTTGAATTTTTCTTACGTCTCTCATCCAGATATAATATAATAATATTTTTTATTCGATCGGAGAAGGGGAAGGGGTTATTTTATTATTAAATTCCTGCATATATATATATATATATATATAATATATATTCATAATGAATTGAAATTCTCTGCAATAATTCTCATGAATGTTTACAACAATTTGCAGCTTATCTTCCGGATCGTCGTAACACGCGTTTTGAATTTCACTAGGCACCTCTCTAGGTATCTACGATTATACACGCAACGGTATCGTGATAACATCAGGAGCGTGACAAATTTCGTGTCCGCTTGTGTGTTTACATAAACAATACGTAGAGCGATGTTGTATGCAAAAGCGTAGTAGAAATTTGCAATTCAGAGATACCGCGAGAGAACCGCGACGGTCATCCCCCTATTTCTCCTCCTCTTACTCCTCCTCCTCCTCCTCCTCCTCCTCCTCCTGCTCCTGCTCCTGCTCCTGCTCCTGCTCCTGCTCTTGCTCCTTCACTTAGTGACGAAAAAATCCGAACGTATGTTTATCATTTTCTTTTAAACGGAATTACGTGAGAAATATTTTACCATATAACGTAAAGGTATGGCATTACTTATCTTTCTTTTGGATCAAATCTAAAAGTAGAAATTTTTTGACGAATTTCAGGAACCCTTTTTTTCTTGTCTTATAATTGCCATTTTTGTTTTTGTTTTTATAATACTTTTTATAAGATATTTCTTTTCTACTTTTAAGAGATCGTTTGAACAATTTTTCTTTTACAAGACTTTTCATTCTATATCTCGCAAAAATGATATAAATCATCGAGTGTTATTCTCCTATACGTTTCTTTGATATATTCACTTATATAGATATAATTTAAGAAAAAAAAGAAAGGGTAAAAATATATGTAGAAAAAGTTAACTAAGAACGTTTCAAATCGTGTACGTTTTTTTCACTTTCAAGCATCACAATCAATTACATGAAAAGCCAACGTAGGCAAATAGTAGTAGGTCCATGGATTTAAACTAAGGTGCCTACTCTCACTCTCATATGTATATGACATATATGTATATATATATATCTACATATAGGCGAAATGAACCAGTCGAAAATTGTTACATCGAGTCGTACGAGAGTAATTCGAATTTGACCCTTTTGCACTGTTACTCCGGATGAGGTCGTAGACCGCACATCGCGATTATCTCGAGTATTACTACTCGACTACTATTTGAATACTTCTCGACGAATACTCGTGCGAAATTAGAAGTGACTCTGTAACAAGTATCGACGAATTTATCAACGTAACGTTAACTTCCAAGTACGTTATTATAATTTGTAACATTAATTGCATCCATACTTGCAGAGAAGTTCAAATTAACGCAAATGTAAGAGAACACGTAGTAAGCTTACTTGTACGTTAAACTTTAAACGACGTTTTCCTAAATTGTCAAGTTTTCTTTCTTTCTTTCTTTCTTTCTTTTTTTGTAATTAATGTTCATAAGCGAGAGAGAGAGAGAGAGAAAAAAGTCCTTTAATTATCGTACGAGTTAAAAAACATTGACTGACAACAAATTGAATCTCCGATTGTATTTAAATATAATATTTCAGTTTATTCATTAATTTCGTAAAAGATTATTTAAAAAAAAAAGGGTTCGCCTATCTACTTCCACATTTACCCGGTTTCTTTTTTTTTCTTCTTCTTCTTTTTTTCGTCTTTTCTTTTTTGTTTTTGTTTTTCGTTAGTTTTCATCCCTGTTCGAGTCTAACGGAATAAAAAACGCTTGAGCATCGCGAAAAGCACATACATTATTCATGGGGAGTGTCATCGTGTAACTTTGCGATTCAAGTCTCACCCTTCTCCTCCTCCTCCTCCTCCTCCTCCTCCTTCTCCTTCTCCTCCTTCTTTTCCTTTTCCTCTTCCTTATCCCCGTTCCCTCACCTAGCATAACTCTTTTGCTCTTTCAAACTCACTCGTTCCAACCATCGACACAACATGTTCCAAAGCTTAAGTTGACTAAAAGCAGGAATACTTAATTGAAAAGCTTCATGAAACCAAATCGTTACGTTTAAAGTACATTACATTCGTGTCTACCTAGTGAATTGCTAAGCTGAAAGGCCAGCACGCAGTGTTTGCATGCTCATTAATGAGCACGACGTACGCTCATACTAACCCCCTTTTGCTTGCTTCGTACGAAGGTATACTCTCGCTTGTGGGATTGTGTTTAATCGTTTACCTACAAATCGACGAGTTTTAACACGAGAAGAGCACGTTCCTCCTACTATCAAAGTTAATCATTTCTGTGTTTGTTCTACGTGCAAAATCGAAATCCTCGAATTTGATAATAACTCTAACTTGTCTTCCAAAGTATTTCATTTGACAAATTATTATTAATAATAATTAAATTATCTAATTTGATTATATCATGTAAATGGGTGTCTGATAAGAGGATCTTTGCGTAAATTTCGTGCTATTTATGTTACATGCTTGTAGTTTTTCTTTCGGACAACCCATTCATATGATCAAAAAAAAACAAACTAGGATAAAATAATTATAATAATTATTAATAATTAAATGTTTAATTATGAGTCCAAGTTTTTTTCTTTTCTTGCTCATAATCAGATCGGTCATTACAAAATTAATAATTTAAATTAAATTGGACTTTCTTTGAACGGATATTGAATTTATTTCATGGAATTTACTCCCTTCCCCTTTCCCTCTACCCTTGTCATCTTAACAAGCTACAAGAAGTCAAAGAAAAGTTAGTCTATCGTCAAAACACACACGCGCGTCTACGTTTTTTTTTTCTTTCTTTCTCAGTCGTAATTTCGGGAACTATCCCGAAAAAGGGTTTTAAAAGTTACGACGAAATTAGGAGGGCCGCTTTTATCTCTGACGCGGATCGTTGCAGCAGGTCATAGTATCCGCTTAGTATCGTACTATCTCTCCTACCTGAAAACTTTTCGCTTGCTTGTGGTTTTAGTAAATTGGCTTGGCGAAAGTGAAACGAGCGTAACGACGACGATGAAGAGGACGTTGCTAGTTAGTTGTGTTGGTGGTGGTGGTGGTGGTGATGGTAGAGGATAAGAGGGAAGGGGAAAGAGGTAAAGAAGAGAATAGGAAAGAGTATAGTTGATAGGAGCAAGCAAACCAGAGAAAATTGTTCCTATTCCCTTTTTCTTTTTTTTTTGTACCAAAAATTTGCAGGACTTTCAAATTTGCATAAACATACCCCGACTGGACCAAACAATCCGCGAGAATTGCGACTGTGGGCACGAAAGGAAGGAAATAATTTTCTTTTATTTAACTTTGTTCCATAATGAACGCGTAAAAGTTACATTAGCATGATTATATTTTCTCTTTTTCAAATGTTTTTCATTTTCTTTTCAGATTTTATTTTTTTATTTTCATTTCTTTTTTTTCTTTCTTCTTTTTTTTTTTAAAATATTATATTTAAGTCACATGGCAAGAGCAGTAGTTCGATACAGTTCAAGTCGGACACGTTCAACCGGTACGTTTACTTTAAATTAAGAAAACATTAAACGATGAGAGCAGAGTGGAAAGTTTTGAAATGATTAATATTCGATATGAAATAAATGCGTTTGTAGAAATATTACGAATAACAGTTAATAATAAATATGATCGATAAAATTGATGGATAATGATTATAGAGACGATAACGTGAAAGAGAAGTACGAAAAGAAATATCATCAACGTGTTTGACGTTTCAGTGACATAATATTTAACGCCGAGCAATAATTTGAACGTTAATTAATGAATATTAAAAATTTGATCGATGTCCTAGAAAATTCAAAATACATTTAAATCGATAATAAATTTATTGCTAGTGGAATATATATATATGAAAAGCGAGAAAGAAAATATGAGGAAAATAATAAAATGAATTAATAAATTTTTTACATTCTTTTTCAATTCTTCTATTTTTATGACTAAAATATAAATATTTGAAATATTACTATTGTAATTTACATTGAAAATAATTTAGTCGATTCCATTCAAATATAATCTTTCGTTTTCTTTCTTTCTTCCTCTTTCTCTCTTTCTCTTTCGTTGCATTGTTCGGGAGACACTTTGGCTGGATAGGGATATACAAAAAAATAATGATTCCGATTAGGTTACTTCAAAAATAGCAAGTAGGAACAATCGATTACCATCTTGGGACGTTAACTGCTAGCTTTATTCCGATTAACGCTCACTATATGCAAATATATATGTATGTATGTATTTATATTACTTACACAAACACACACATAAGAAACATGAAACGTAGAATCCTGAAACGATGCCAAACGGAAATCATAAAAGCGTATTACACGCTTCTCCAAGCTCGAAGATATCGAGAGAGAAAGAGAGAGAAAAAAGAGGACAAAGAAGTGGGTACGTTAGCTTCTTTTTCTTTTTTTTTCTCTCTCTATTTTTTTCTTCAGCTCGTAAAAACAACGCAATAGCACTTGCCGTTTTTTAGACAATAGACTGGTACATACCGATAGGATAGAAAACTCTCAAACCGGGAAGAAGGGGGACTTTCGCGGATAAGAAAAACTGTATAAAATTCAAAAGAAAGGGCGTAGTACCGGGTACGTCTGACCAATGCACAACTTTTACTACTGCCGTGAACTCGTACCCGAAGTATCGAGTTAGGAATCTTCATGGTTTTCTTCCAACTTTATTACTTGAAATAAAGATAAAAATACGCCTTTTTTTCTTTCTTTATTATTATTATTATTATTTTAAAAAATCAACAGAGAAAGAGACAGAGAGAGAAAGATAAGCCAATAATAATTACAGTAATAAAAAAAGATATAGTAATGTTTTATGTGTATTATTTTAAAGATTTGCATAACAATAATTGATATATTGATAATTTCTTCAAAATTGACAACGATGAACAAATGTTACAATGAAATTTTTTTAATATCTAAAAAAGTAAATAGAAAATAAAAATAAAATTATCATTATCATTCTTTGATGTCTAATTATTCCTAATATTAGTCATAAAAAATAACTTGGTATTTTAACGTTTGACAATTTGATTGAAAGTGCAAATATTTGAACGAAAATGACGTTGGATTTTATTTAATCAATTAATCATCCCGGTATTTTGTATCTCCTAAGCAAATACCTTGGAGCATCGCTAAACACGAGATGGCTTTAGGAAATAGGGACGTTAGAAAGTTTCTTACGCGAGAAACGACGACGCGACTTGCCATTACGAAGAAGCAAGCTAGCTAGCTAGCTAGCAAGCAAGCAAGCAAGCAAGCGAGCATCAAGCCAGTCCATGTTCCCGTTGATGAAAGCAAAGAAGCGGAATGCATCGTGGGAAGGACGAATTCCTAACGCAGTTTGTTTTCTACCCCTAGCTGGCAACGACGTTACGAACTTTCGAAATAGTTGTTACCCTTCGTTTGCTCGGAAATACTTTTCAAAAAAATATGAATAGTAACATTTAAAGAAAAAGAGAGAGAAAGAGAAAGAGAGAGAGAGAGAAAATACAACGGCAAAAAATGATAAGAAGAATAATTGCTATGTCATGTTGAACAAATTTTATGGATAAAAATTCTTATGGGATTAGCGCGAATATAAACGTAGAATAAATATTTCCTATGATAAACTTTGCCTCAAATCGATTTTGCTAAGTAAGCATATAACCGACTTAACTCTCAGCATTTATTGAGTATACCTTTATAGTGTGCATGTGTATGTGTATGCGTGTGTGTACACGTACCTCAACATCGTTTTAAGTTTGGTTACGAAATTGTTCGGAATGGTTCGTAAAATATCACTTTGTGAGAAAGATATCGTTGTTATCTTTTGCATTTTTGTTTTACTTCTTTATTATTATTATTTTTTGTCTGTTTCTGTATCTCCATTTATAACCTCTCTGTCTCTTTTTCTATCTTCTATCTTTTTTGACAGAGAAGGAAATTGAACGAGAAATGTTTTTTTTCTATCTTCATATTCTGAAACTCGATGCGTTTCAATAATTCCATACCGATCGTAATGCATTATAAAAAAAGAGGATGAAAAATATGAAACTCGATATTCGGATGGCTTTGATACAAAGCAATGATTCGAACTTTTTAACTTTACAGTACGAGCCATTGTACGTAATAGCAATTTTTTTGCGACAATCCGTTCGAGCACGTATTATACGAGAACGAACTTTACTAGAAATAAAATAAAATAAAATTACATACATACACACACACACACATACACACACACACACACACACACACACTCTCTCACATATGTATATATTTACTTTGAATAAAACCCGTCTCTTTTTCTAATCGGATTTAAGATTATTTTAGTATAAACTCGTGATTGTGTTTATAGTCGTTTATATGAAAAGTGATATTGTATCTTTAAAAAAAATATATCCCCATCACATACACACGTAAAAAGTAATTTTGTTTAATTAACATGTTATTAACTGGGACGATTTTAATGAGATTACATTGAAAATTATTAAACGTTGCTCAAATTGAATGTTCAATAAACTTTAACACACTTTTATTTTCACACCAGAGCAAGTGTTTGAAAAAAAAGTTGTTGTATAATTTTTTTTCTTCTCATCGGTTCGAATAAAAAAAAAAGGAAAACTTTTTTGAAAAAGTTTTCTTTTCGAGTACACAGGTATACGGGTTCGTTATTAGCGACTCACCTCTCTTGGAAGCGTGAAAACTGTCTTGAGGTTTTATCTGTTCAATCTGAGCACTAAGACGAGACTTGGGCAGGATGTCCCTGTTGGCGTTGATTTTTTCTACAGCGTAACGAAAGGCCACTTCCTGTTTGTCGTCGGACGGATGAAACAGCCCACCTGGGAAATCATACAACTATATTAATGCTTCACGATACTCTATCTTTATATTTTTGACGATGAATTCTTACTACAACTCTTATTCGTCTTATCTTTTTTTTTCTTCTTCTTTTATTATTCTTTGTTCATAACCTACACCGAGCTATCAATTGACCCTAACAAAATTGACCCTTTATCTTCGACCATTTCTGTTCTCTTTATCTCTCTCATTTTTTATTTTATTCATTACACGTTCTTTGCCTATCTATATTTTTTTTTCTTTTTCTTTTGTTCTTATTCTTCAGAAATACAAAGAAAAGTGTTACAATCAAATATTAATAAATAACTAAATATATTAATAAAATGTAAAGATAATCTCAACAATCTAGTTACGATGGATTACTAGTTCCCTTTAGATCATTATAGTTGAGCAACGTCATATCCAAAATGGCAATAAAAATACTCTCTTTGGTAATTATTGTATAGCGTGAAGAGATTTTAGCAGAGAAATAACTCGAACCCGTTAGGGGAACAGTAAAAAATAAATAAAAACATGAATACAAATAATTTTTTATTTTAATATCTAATATTTGACTTATTGAGAATAAATTTTAAGAATTAATTGTTTTTTTTTTTAGGAACTTATTAGTCGTTTCATAATTTGTGTTTCTATTTTTATTTTTTGGATGTATTAAAAGTAAAAGTTAAACGGGTCGAATTATAATCGTAAGATTTGTTGAATCGAAATTAGATCGTAGTGAAACGTTAATGAGAAAGAAGAACGTTTGCTAAATCTATTGACCTTTCCTCTACTACAAGATCGGATCATCGAGAATCAGCTTCGATATAATGAAACTGGAATATTTGCAAAGTTTCCACTATTGAACGACGATGCTATTGGCGACCTAGTTTTTGAAAAATTTTTTCCCTATTAAACTTCCATACTTTCTCTTGATCGTAACAAATGATCGTTAATTTCAAAACGATCGGACTAAAGTAACTTAAAGTAAGTTTACAAAGTTGAGGGCCAAAATGCTTGATAAAGTAGATTCTTTAGCTTTGGAGTAAATTGGAAATTATTTCGACGACGACGAGGTAAGACGACAACGTTGGTCTTTTATCGTTGAGAAGAGAAAGGGTGAGAAGAGGGGGGGGGGGATGGCTCGATGTTATATTTCGTCGGATTTGTGCGGAGTTATGCCATAAATTGATTTTAATCTCGTGTACGTCATAAAGTAACTGTGAGCGTGAGCAGCTGCGCCAGTTCGCGAACCTATACGATTTATAGAATACCTGCGATAGATAGGTAACCTGCTTGTCTCTCTCCTTTCTCTTTCGCTCTATTTCTCACTCTCTCACTCTCTCTATTTCTCTCTATCTCTCTCTCAGTGTTTCGTTTTATTAGATAATTAATATCCATCGAGGTAGATAGCATCGAAATTGCAGTAATCAAGCTGACGGTAGAGGACTAACGTTGACGATCTAAAATCTCGTTAGGTCAGCGATATAATTTACCAGAAAGTCTAACCAACGATAAGGAATAATGATCTACGTTATCGCATCAAAATGATTGATAGTTTTTCTTTTCTTTTCTTTTCTTTTTTTTTTTTTTTGAATAAAAAAGATTTTTTACACGGACAAAAATCGATCTAACGTGAAATTTTTGGTACTGAATTGAGATTTAGTTTCTAATATGTGATATTAATTTTAAAATATATTGTATTGAATTAATAATATATAATTTTAGTTAATAATGGGCATGGCCATTGACAATAAATTATAATTTTGAATAATTTATTATATAAACTAGTTAACAATAATTAAATTTAATAATTTAATAATTTGTTTAATGTACATAAAAATAAATACACTTCTATCTACGACGTGAAAATTATGTGATTTAACGTTCAGTGTTTTTATATTTTTTTTATAGAGATATAAAAAAGATGAGACGATTAAATTAATTTAGTAATAAGAGACAATTTTTTGTGAATTTTGACGTTGACGACGGGTGAAGTTAATCTGAGTCTTTTTTCTTTATTTATTTGAAATTTTCTTTTTTTCCTTTACTTCTTTTTTTTCTCTAAACGAAGAACGTTTCAATTCGGTGCATCGTATATCGCGAACGTAGAGGAGAGATTGCTTTTTCCTATCGAGAGAAAGCCCTCGAATTAATAAACCTTGAATATTCATTGATTTTTAATGAATTATTTTCTACCGGTTGAGCGGTCAGCCAGGCAGAACGTAACGTGGCTTTTGCTGCTGTTTCGTTTCGTTTAGTTTAGTTTCGATCTCGACTAACCTCGGTTATCCTTTCATCGTTGTAACAAAAAAAAAAAAAGAAAAAAAGAAAAATAGAGAAAAAGAGAATGTAAATGAATTTTGCTTTTCGATACGTTCGAACGTATTATAAAGAAGGATATTGAGGTAATTGTATATTGTAATTCGGATATACATTAATTAAATGCACAGGGGTTAATGTGATACGATAAAATATTCAAAGGCGTGCTTAAGAACAAGATTGAACAAGTTATTGTTGTTTTTTTATTTTCCCCCGTAAAATGTAGGAAAAACAAAATGGTTGATAAAAACCTTCGATGAAATGTTTTATTTAATCCTTCTCGTTTATTTTCTACTACGTTTTATCGGAACATTTAATTGGCAATTATTATTTGCGCAAATTAATTTATTTAACACGTGCATTTATTTAATGCAATTAATTCGTTGAGCTTTTTACAGGTCTTTTTTCCTTTTTTTTTTTTACACCCTTTCTTTTTTCCTTGCATGCTGTTAAATTATCGAGAAACTTTTGCAAGTACTACGGCTTTGTTCGACATATCCTTTTCCACTCGATGATGTGACAATGTGATAAACGAGGACATGTGTATACTTGAGAAAAAGAGAAAGAAATCCAAGCAAAAGAAACTCTACGTGGACGTGAGAATGGTAAAGAAACACTGGTTTAAAGAGAGACTTTTAATTTAATGAGAACATTTAGTAGTCACAATTGTCATTTACAGGAAAAAAAAATTTTAATACAATTACGTAAAAGTTACCTTACTAAAAGAATAATTAATTGAACAAATTACAGATTTTATAGAATCAGTGTAATAATTAATCAATAAAACAAAATTTGCAAATTTTTCATTTCTTTGAATGTAATAATCACAAAATAAAATAACAAGTTGGACAAATAAATTTATCTGTTCTTAATTTTCTTTTAAAAAAACAATTATACAATTACGCAATTAAATATCAAGCTTGAACAGATAAAATTTATTCCTCTTAATGCACATAAAATTATTGTTATTTCTTTTTAAATTTATCGCGTTGTAATCTCTAATTAAATATTGTTTAGTAATTAAGAAAAGAAAAAACTAATCAAATTATCAAATTGCTTATTAAATTAACGATTTATAATTCGAGGATAAAAGTTGTAAAGATTATCGGCAAAGGTTATAAGAAGAATAATGGAAAAGAATTCCCCTTCTTTTTCTTCGTAAAAGTTTAAAGGAACTTAGAAAAGATACTCACCTATCCTAATGATATCAGGAAGAGCCGTGGCATGGGCGGCGAGGAGCGCCAGTAGGAGCCACCTCGCAGCCATTTCCGGTTCCGGTTCTCTTCCCCACCGTTTCTCTTCCCTTTTCCTCACCCTTGTAACAACTGCCACAACCAACACCAGCACCACCAGCACCACCACCACCAGCACTACTATTACTACCGTTACCACCACCCCCTCCTCTTCTATCCTTCTTCTTCAACGACTATCCTCGTCGTCGTCGTCGTCTACAGTTTCTCTCTTGAACTCCCTCGAAGAAATTCACGCTCCTGAAAAAACAAGATGGGGTTGGCGAGTTCATTAAAATGCACACCGCAAAACTTCACATCCGTTCTGAATATCTTCTCTCTCTCTCTCTCTCTTTCTTTTTTATTCTTTTTATCTATCTTTTACGTTTGAGCCAAGAATCGTCTCCTCTGATGGCGCCACAACGAGTCGTCTTGATCGACGTCTCTTTCTTTTCCTAGTCTTTCGTCGTTTAGAAAGAAAGAAAGAGAGAAAGAGATAGATAGATTCTTGTAAAGTAGAAAACTCGGGAAAAAAATACACTAGGAATGGTTGACGTTAATTGACGAGAAAAATTCTTGCCAGGGTAGTTTTGTTTTCTCGTTATAATTAAAAAATGATATTTTCGATATTGTTGAATTGTTTTTATATGATCAATCTATCGATAAGAATTTTTCAAAATGTAATTTAATATTTAATTAATTATATTTTTCAATACGTTTCCGTGTCATGTGAAGCGTATGCGCCTCACGTTTAATTTTTTGTTTGAGACATTTGGTATTATCATCGTAAAATGAAGAGTAATGTTCAGCAACGTGTTCGTTAAAATAATTTCTAGAAAGAATAAATTTATTGCTTTTGTTGCCTTATGTATCGTAAATTATGCACTCTTTTCTTGATAATTATAATCTTTGTATTATTTTATAATATATAATTTCTATATAATATAATAA
>NW_014569603.1:54786-68560 GCF_001313835.1 Polistes canadensis
ATATATTATCCGTAAATTCTGATAAAAATTGTTGTTTAGATTTATTAGAGTTAAATGTATTTAATTGTTTTCGTTAGGAGTAAAGTTCAAGGCAAGTTTTCCTGTTATGTTTCTTAGTTATGAAATAAATAATAACTTTCGCTTAAGTGAAAATTCTATACTAGGGAAAAAGTGAAAAACAATTTTTGTTTTGAAGGTTAAGGCGAATACTAGCACGATCTCCTGATAATGAGTCGTTGGAATGAACGCTTTCAGACGATCATTAGGAGGGTAAGGCGAAGTAATTGTGAGCTCGAGTGCCGCTCGTTTAACCCTTCGACGCTCTTGTTTCTCTCCTTTCTTCACACTAACCCTGATCCATAAGTATATACACGTGTATTTGTCGTATATGTGTGTATTTGTGTGCGAGTGGGTATAATAGACTTTATTTTCTATTTATAATACAATACACGTTGTAGGTAAAAGAATTTTGTTAACGTCACTTAACACTTTAATTATGTTATTATTAATAACCAGACTTCTTCTAATTTCATTCAATAAAAAAAGAACAAAATAATAATTTTTCGTATCATACGTTCGAGAGAAACAATATTCCAAAGATTTGAATAGCGTTTGTAGTTTTATTTTCTTATTTTGGTTTTGTTTTTGTAACAGCGTTATTATAAAGCGAAAATATAAAAATTAAATAAACAAACACGGATTATTATAAAAGTTGTCGCGGAAAAAACTTTTGTACGAGTAGAAAAAATGTACAACCGCGTACTGATCTTTTTACAATTTCATATTTTACATCTTTCTTTTATCATACACTTGAAACTCTTGTACGCTGAATAAAACCTGTACGAATACAATACTTTGCTTTATGTTACGAAACAGAAAGATAGGTAAAAAGAGATATAGAAAATAAAGAAATAACGTAGAAGTTAAATTAAAAATATAAAGCAAAGAAAATAAGAAAAATAAAAAAAGTAAAATAAGAAGTGCATTAAATAACGTTTGAAATGCAGGGACTAAACTTAGTTTCCTTATTTCATCGGAATTTTTACGAGTTGTCGCAACAATTTATAAAATTATTATTACTCTTTTTTATTATATTATTATCTCTCTTAAACTAAAGGCAAATATCTTTGTTGCAAATAGAAACCCAATCGTCCATCCACATCTTATTTACGTTCGTTCAATAAATAATTCTCGGGAACATTTCATAAATTCCCACTCCATTTGTTTCCTCCCGATTGATAAAATGGATTATTATTTTTCGTTTGTTTCTGTTTTAGCACATTTTCATTGATTTCTAAATAAAAAATAAAAAAAAAACAAATAGATACGCCTAACTTGTACGTTCACTATACTTATGCACATACACACAAACGCATCTACGCGTACGCGTATAGGTGAAACATTATCAATGTGTGTTTTATAAAATTTCATTAAAAGTGCGCATATTTACACATATATATATATATATATATATATATATATATATATGTATCTTGAAAAATAAAGTAGCAATGAAACTGTGAATGTAAGCAGGCAGTCAGGTACATATAATCAATTAAAATTCGCATCAATTGATTAACAAGCTTGAAAAGTGTAAGTAAGAAACATTGATGTTTCCTCTTCTCTCGCTCTTGTTATAACTTTGAGTGTATGTATTAGTAGTTTGTAGATGAATAGGAACAAGAGAATAATACAGATCTCGAATGAAGGTAGTCAATCACGCGGTTTCAATTCCTTTTCAAATATACGAATCCTTTTTATTCCTTTTTATTTCTCCCACCCCATACTCATCGTTGCCAACCCATCGGTAGTCAATATTTTCAAGCATGAACATCATTGTACGATTCATCCATCTCCCTTTCGCGTTTCCTTTTCATCGATATCATTTTCATGTGTGACCAACGTGAAAAGCAAAGTGTATATCTCCTCTTCTTCATTCTCCTATTTTCCTATTATATATACATAATATATATACATATATATAATGGGAAAATAGGAATATATATATGTATGTATGTGTAGGTGTATCTGTAGATTTCCGATGTATCGAGAAGCTTCCGCCTGGTAAGAAGATATATATATATATATATATCTATATATATGTATTGATGTATATTTATGTATATATATATGTATATATATGTATACGTTATATTACATTTCGCCAATACTATAATCCTAATGTTTTAGGTTACGATAATATCGATTTGGCATCCACTTCCTCTTCGCTTACAATCTCCATCAAGATCTTCCATTGCTCGGGATCTTCACTATGGATGCAAAATTATCTTCGAAAGTGCATTTATGTGCATTAGATGCATTTAACGATTCATCATTATCATCTTTAGTATAGAAATGATAGGTATTATTTGTAGAAATCATTATTGTTTCATAATTTTTGTTTTATCTCAAAGATAAGAATAGTATGATTTTTTGATATAAATATATCTCTGTTCATTCATTTATACAGAGTAGATACAAAATATTTAGGTAATCGTACAAATTAATATTGTTTCATAATTTTATTCCAAATCGATTTGGACAAGTAAGGCTTATAGAGATTCTTTAATAATCTTAAAAAAAAAGGGTAAGGGAGGAGGAAGGGAGGGGGGGGGGAGATAAAACATGAAGGTTTTTAGAGCATGATTTTAAATTTATTTAAATGAGAAAGAATGAAGAAATAAAATTACATGTTACGTTAAAGGTATAAAAATAAGGATTTAACCATTTTGGAAAGCTTAATGAAAAAGAGGGAAGAGGAAATAAAAATATATGGTTGGATGAAGAGACAAACATAGGAAAAAGGGGAAGGAAGAAAAAACGAAAGGAAGACAAAGATAAAGTAAGAGAGAAGAAGAAGAAGAAGAAAAAAAAAGAAGATAGAGGAAGATGAGGAAGAGGGAATTGTTAGCTTCGGTACATGTCTATCTGTTTTTCTCTGTGTGACTCGTGCATGTATATGACTATATATGTGTGGGTGTGTGTAAGAAAAGAGGAAAACGGCGCCACTACGGTATGCGAACTGAATTTTAATGAATCTCTTTTCTCGCCGCTAAGCTTGGCGATTCTCTCTGTCTTTTCCTTTTCTTATTTCTCTTATTCCATTCTTTTTTCCCTCCATTCGAGCCCTTCAACTCCTAAAACTAACTTTATTCCACCAAAGCTGCTCTCCCATATCCAACAAGAGGAAAAGGTGCGAGTGCGTGAAATTCTTTCCTAAAAGACGAATCATTTCTCTCTCTCTCTCTCTCTCTCTTTCTCTCTTTTATTTCTATCAGAATTTACATATCATGTTTCAAAACGTCCTACGATATCTAACGAATCCTTTATCTTTTTTTTTCCTTTTCCTTTCTTTTTTTTTTTTTCAAGAATAAATAATATCATTAGAATCTTGAATTTACATATACTTACATATCTACACCTACGATTTTTTTTTTACGGGTTTCCTTTTCCACCAATGTTTTTTACGAGAATTCACGAGAAAATCAAGCGCAGAGAGAATATAAAGAGATTTTCAAATTCCCTTTTTTGTGGAAAATTTTACATCGAGAAATAATATATATATATATATATTTTTAACATTTTCACGATGGATTTAAAATAAAGAATTCATAAATATAATTTTGTATGAATTCGTTTAATAATAATGACAGGAGAAATTATTACAGATAAAGAATATATATATATTTGTTCTTGTGGATAACGAATAATAAAAAGATAAGATTTGGACGATGTCTAAATATATCTGATAATACAAAAGGGAAACGCAATTTTCATGAAAATGTGATTTCGTATGCAAAAAGGAAAAGAAAAGGGAGAAAGTAGTTATCGATAATTCAAATTATATATCGATTCCAATAACGTTCCCTATCGCAGATACGTGTTTCCATCTTTCGGATATTTTTCTCGTTGATAAAAAAAATGAGAACAATTTTTTTCGCGACAGGCGATATACTTTTCTTATTTCTTAACCATAACAACTCTATTTTCTTCTTTCTCTTCTTTTCTTCCCTTACAAATCTCCCTTCGTTTTTTACGAAAAAAGACACGATTTCTTTTTATTTCGTTTTTTTCTTATCTCTTTCTCTCTTATTTCCGTTTATAGGAATAAAAAGGAATGGAAAAGACGAAAGGCTAGGATTCTGGAAAGAAAAGAGTAAGCCTCTTCACTTTCCTACTCGTAAAGCACGCGTAAGTACTCGCTTTGAATGGTGGCATTCATGTGAGGCCAAAGGTTTGCGTGTGTTTTTAGCGTGTTCAGTATATATGTGTATGTATGAGTATAGAGATGTAGTATATTTTCAAATAACAGGCAGCATTCGTAACATTTTCCACTCTGCCCTTTTTGCCCTTTTTTTTCCTTCCTTTACCCTAACTACAACCCTCGTTTACGTCGTCGCGTTACGTTTCCCCAACTCAATGATATTCTCTTCTTATTTTTTTTTCTTTTCTTTTTTCTTACTCTTGCCCGTCTATTTCTTTTTCTTAAGAAACCAGCTTATCTTTTTTTTTAAACACATTAAGAACAACGTTTAATATTCTTTCAAATAAATAATTGATCCATAGAATAAACATTTGAAATTTTAACATTTTAAAATAGCGTATTTTCCTTTAACACTTAGGTAGTAAATTCCACTAGTGCGAAAGTAATGCATACCTTGAACGCTGAAATATGATAGTACATACTTTTGGTCCGACACGATTATTTTTCTACTGAATTTATTCGACAATGTTTACTTTTCAAAATTTTAGCAATTCCATTTTGTTCTTCTGTCAGGATTTAAATTTAAAAATTAATTCAAAAAATGTCTAACAAGTATTGCATACTACATTACTATTATTACATTCTATGCTACTTTTATTTTTGATTAATAAATGAATATGAAAATAAATCACACATTTTTCCGTATAAAATAAATAAATAAATAAATAAAAATGTTATCATCGATAGAACTAATAACAATTATTAATAAATTATACCAAAAAATATTCGAAAATTTAATCAGCAAAGATGAATAAAGTATTTTACTAGTGTTGTTTCTTTTTATAAATTGAAATACGAAACCAAAAAATTGACCAAGTTTAGTATTACTAATAGTAATACTTTTTTTTTTTAGTGTCAACAAGATAATGAAGTAAGAATTGATCGATAAAATCAACCAATGAGATAGAATATTGAGACCTATATTTTCATGATGGAGAAGAACAAGTTTTGTTTTCTTTCTATCAAGAAGACGATGTTGTTCAAAGTTAAGTAAAAGATGACGCAAACGGGTCCCTGACAGAGAATAGAAGATTTCGCAAGGGAGTTAAAACGTAATGGTATCGCGAAAAACGTTCGACAGCTTGCTTGGCTATCCGTGATGGTTACACATGTGTGTACAAAGCTGTTCGTGTTTCTCGATGTCATCTACTTCCCCTTTTTCCTTTACATTCTCTCTCTCTCGCTCTTTATTGCTTTCTCATGCTTTCTCTTTGCTTTGGCTTTTCTCTTTTAGGTTGAGTCTCTGGAGCAAACTTGTAGTAGTCGACGACAACGTGGCCGCGATAATCTCTTCTATAGTCACTCAGCAACGAACTGCGACGACAGAAGGCGCCTTAGGGAAATAGGGTGAAATTAATATATATATATAGAAAGAGAGAAAGAGGATGGTAAATGATAGATGAAAGGAAGTGGACAACACTGAGAAATAGAGATCGGTATTTACACACGCAAATTGTCCATTCTTATTTTTGTGAATTCTATTTTTTGTTCATTTAATTATTAAAATTAGCCAGATAGAAAATTCGTGGCAATTAATAAAATATATTTCCAACACAAAAAAATAATACTTATAGCTAAATTTGCCACATTTATTAAGTTTTATAACATGAATTGTTTTAAATACTCCTGGCATTCTATAATTGACACTAAATCTAGTGCATATTTGCAAAGAATTTGTTACTACATAACGATGTCGAAAAACATATTCGCAAAAAATTTGATCAAAATAATTTCAATAGAATTTTTAGCGATTTTTCTTTGAAAAAATTTTCTCCGCGTCATCTTAATCAGAGAAAAATAATGAAGCTTAAAAGAACAGGATGATTATTCTCATAGAAGAGTCGTTAAATTTTTCTAGATGATAGTAATAGAGAATATACTTATAGTTATCTAAAATGAAAGAAAAACGTGATAAGGTATTTTTATGAAGTATGATTTAAGAACCGTAAGATATCTTATACGAGAATGACAGTAAGAGGAAAAAGGAAAAGAAAATGAGAAAAAGTATTATAGCTCGCAGTGAAGATTAGTGAACATAATGAACGTAAGCGTATTAAGGTCGAACGAATGAAAAAACTGAGTACCTGGAAGAACTAACGACAACGAATGGTAAGAAGAGTATTCTATTATAGATGAACGATCTGAAGTAGCATTAACTAAGACTAAAACAAGCAAGGAATCTGGACATAGAACAAGAGTAGAATCGGAGTTGGTATTTGTATGTAAGTAACGAAGTAAGTGAATCAGCGATTTGCTTTCTGTAAGTCAGCACAAAAGCAACGCGGGTCAATTTGAAATGGTGGTGATGGTGATGGTGATGGTGATGGCAATGGTGATGGCGATGATGATAAGCGAGACTCACTAGCGTTGTTAATAAACGCGAAACGAATTTGCGTCATCGAAAATTCGATTCGATTCGAATTAGATTGGATTGAATGCGATTCGAATCGTAGAATACGTTGCAAGGCTGGTAACGTAGACGTGGGATCGTGGCGAGGGGGATGGGGAAGGGTAGGAACGGGGTGGCAAGGAGAGAAGGAGGCAGGTACAAGCTGCACTTTGAAAAATTTCCATTATTTGCATTGCCGGTGAAAGGAAGATGGAACATCGAGTAGAGAAGCTTTTCAACCGAGGCTAAAATCGAGGGGAAGAAAAATTTGCATTGATTATCGAACGAGGCCAGACTAAAAGCACGTCCTTTTTCTTTCGATAAAGAATCGACAAGAGGATCACCTGTATATAAAAAGAGAAAATGAGAAAAAGAGAGAAAGATAGGGAGAGAGAGAGAGAGAGAGAGAGAATGGATATAATGTTACTCAAAAGTGCTTCTTTTTAAAGTTACATTACTCACTAGGAAGGATCATTAGGTAGAGTCCTTTTTCTTCTCTGATATCCAATGAATATAACGATGGATTCTTTGTAGTCACTCGCAATATCGTACAATTCGTGTTCACTGTAGCAGAATTTTATTACCCAACGAGAAAGAGAGAGAGAAAGAGATGTCTGTCTACTTATCTATCTATCTATCTATCTTGTAGCCATCTTGTGTAAAGCTCAAAGGGAAACGAGAAAAGCTTACCGAGTCGGACAAAATTTAGCAAGGTCTCCTTTTAATTTGCTCTTATAGTAAAAAAGATAGAAAGAGAGGGAAAGAGAAAGGGAAGGATAAAATAGAATGATAGCTCCGGAGGATGCTGGTTGGGAGATTCCAATTTTCTAGACTGACAAACGACAATGAACGTAATCAGTTAGGGGAACCATTAGTAAGAATATCAGAGCTTTCAATCGGCCAGTACACGTCCCGGAAACAATTACGTGGATCAACAAGCTCGTATCCCACACTCCTATTCCACGTAGAGATTTCAGTTTGCGCGTCAGCGGCAAACGGTTCAGGGATTTGCAGGATTCACTGGCGTGCATTTGCTTAATCCTTGCCTGTCACCAACCGAATGCTGCTCGACTTTAGTACTCTGCGTTTCTGTTAAGAACGGATGCTTTCTGTATAATCTCTACTTTTGAATTTTTGAATTAAATATTATTATTAATTAGGCCAAATTATTATGGTAATTATGTATTTTTAATTTTTTGGTAATTAATATTAATTTATAATTTGTAGATTTCAATTCTTTTCATAAACTTTATAGTAATAATATTTTTATTTTGTGGATAAAAAAATGTTCTGGCTTTCTTTATAAGTTTAAAATGAAATTAAAGTTTAATAATATTTTATGAAATAAAATTCCTATAGATTTTTGCGTAACTTGACACGATAAATCTAATTTTATTATTATTGTAATAATATTACAAATGAAATATGTCCTTTACGTATTGTCATTTTTTAATTTTGGTCACTCATATATTCCATTTTGATTTTTTGTATTATTATATAAATAACAATGCAATTTTCAGACAATAAAAATATAGAGGAGGAAATAATTGAGCACGAAATAATATCTATTTATTATCTTCAATCATTTCGAAACGTCATTTTCGTTAACGAACATTTGCGATGGATAAGTGATTATATTTAATGATTATATTATTAAATTTTCAACGAATGGTACGGTTATAAATGCGGTCGGCTTCATAACTAACTCGTATAATTATTTGAGAAAATTTGATTGAAGTATTTGTATGGGTGCTTATACAATACTACTACCAGTGAACAACGAGCCTCGTTTCAGGGAACGTTTTTTGTGGATTAAAACAAGCAAGGACTATCGAGTGTACTTACAAACTAGCAGCTCGGCTTTTCTCTCTTCTATATGTACAGATAGGTATATACATATACATATACAGAAAAAGAAGTCCTACGAATCAATATCACTAGCATTAAAGATGATCCCGTTTTCATCGGGTAAAACTAAGCTCTTCGTTATCACTACTCATAGGATTATTGAATATAAATGTTCGTAGTAAATCATATTTATCAAAGAAATAGCTCCATTTCGCAATCTTTACAAGATATGTAAATGTTACAACTGAGATTACTTTTATCAGTAAAGAGCATTCTTCAATTTTACATTTATGATCGTTCAAAATAATAATAATAAAACATTATATTGAACAGATAATTAAATTTTATTCAAATAAATAATAAGAAAAATATATGCAAAGACACGATAAATAATTTACTTTTGTATTTTTGACCCTTAGCGTACATTAAAGATCAATTTAGTTTCAAATTGTACTAATGGAACCAACGTCAATTTCAAGCACGTTTTTCAACAGTTATATCTTTTCTTTTTGCAAATCTGAGTGCATAAGTTTAAAGTTTAATAAGTTTATTACAAAAACTATCTCTACTTTCTTTTTCTTTTCAAAAAGTTCGTAATTGTTGAGATATTTAAAGCCGAATATTGTCTGGGATCAAATTGATCCTGTGTACAATTAATGATTCGCTACGAAGGTGTGTACCACATAAGAGTTAAATTAAATGTTATTATTCATTAGGCTAAGCTGAGCAGAAAACTATAAATAAAAAATTAATTGGATGCTTTTAATGATATAATAAAATTAGTCCTTATTCCTTGATTATATTAAAATAAATAATACATAGAGGCACAATCGTAACATTTAAAATAGTCATAATATGATATTGGTTGAACTAGCACGGTTAAATTACATTTCTTTTCGATCTAGCGAGTTTCGATAGAGAAACAGTGAAAACGATGTCGTAACTACAATCGAAACTGTTCGAATGGTCGTAGAAGGTAACGAAACGTTGGGTGAACGGGATAGAAAACATTGAATTTCGGTACTAGGGGGTTTGGTTGGGTCGGTTAAAGGGGGTGATTGTGGGGTGTAGATGGTGTACACAGATTCCAGCAGCCCACCTGAATATGCATGAGAATTGCATAGTAGTACATGCCACCTGCATTCGTGGCCTAGTACGAACCTAGACAGGATATAAACTTTACTCGAGAACAAATAGGTAAGGTCGTTAACGTTAGAGGAAAAAACTTGCTCGCTTTTTGAAGGAGAGAGAAAAGGATTACCAACAACGGCCAGGTGAGGGTAAGAGATGGTCGGGGGTTTGAGGTTCGTAGGGGGGTTGAGCGAAGGGTTGGAAAAGCCATAGCAGTTAAACTTTTTACTAAGACTATTTTCATACGATTAATCTTATTCCCTTGACACAAAGGAGTCCCTTTTTACATACGTATGTACATGTGTACGTGTGTACGTGTTTACATTCGTATGTAAAAATGGTATGATACTTATGATCTTTGGATGGATTATATACAGGATAAAATTAAAATACGTTTTAATTGGCTTACTTTGAATGTTCTCATAATTCTAGTAGAAAATTTATTTGGTGATTAAACGTCAAAGCGAATAATCGTGAATAATCGTTGGAGAAATTCAGAATTTTATAATATATATATATAGATATATACATATATAATATAATTCGAATAGGTTATATCTGAGGATATCAAGAAGTTTCCTCTTCTAAGTCTAACTTCTGTTAAATAATCTTTCTTAGGTTATCACGAAGTCGGTAATAATCTCGAAGTTAAGCAAGCTCGTCTTCCAAGTTCGTTTAAAGATTATTTCGAAACGAGTAGAAACGTCTACGGCCTAGAAGAAGAGAAAATCTCGATACACGGATTTACGATTTACGTTTGAAACTTTTTCTTCGGAATAAAATCATTGGAAGAAAAAAGAAAAGAAGAAAAATAAACAGAAAAAAAATCTTTTTATTTGTCTATTCTTATACTTGAAGATTCTACGTGCCTCCTCTTTTCGTGTCATAAGAGAAAAGATTATAGAAGATTTATATAGGTTAAGCTGAAACGAGGTTACTTTTACATGTATCTACTGTATCTGTACGTGTGTGCGGTTATTTTTTCTTTTTATTATTTCTTTTTTTTTTTGGTTCAACTTGTGTAGGTAACTCTAGGTAGTACCTTATATATTTATACCCTCAGGTACGCTCTTCTTCTCCTTCTTCTTCATATTCTCTTTCTTTTTCATTCCTTTTTTTAAACTCCACCACTGGGAAATAATGAAGATGTCTCAAAACGTAGAATATGACGTGATCTATTTGAGTAAGTTGAGTCTTTTCAAAAGAGTGAAAGAGAGAGAGAGAGAGAGAGAGAGAGAAAGTTGAAAGGAAGAGGGAAGAGACAGACTTGACATGTCAGACTTATAAGTGTTTATACTACTGATAGAAATTTAAAACTGTTCCGAGACTGTCTATTTCCACCCCTACTGACCCCCCACGCTCCCTAATTTCTTTTGTCTTTTTTTCATTAGTTTATTTATAATTAATTTTATTTTATTTCATTCATTTAAAGTAGCATGTACATTTTGAAAATTATTCTTTTTTCATTATTCTCTATTTTTCAAATGAGAAATAACTCGGTGAAAACGTTGGAATTAAATTTTATTATGAATGATAGAAATACCTAGTGACATTATCAAGATATTCCGGATTGGAAAGAATAATATGTTTGAAAAAGAGAAACCAAGGTGAAAGGATATATACGAACGAGGTAAAATTCAAAACTTCAAACTTGGAATTCGCATTTTCGTCGTGTTACGTATCATTCGGTGTATTATGATATCACAATATTTCTTCGAATTTCGTGTCTGGTGTTACCAGCCAAGCCGCAATGCCGTTACTCTGAAGGATCCACTGCATTGAGAAATTCTATTTCGCGATGATTTGTATCCCGAAGCGCTATTTCAGAGGCAAGCATTCACCAGTCTAGTCGTATGAAACGTATACGCGCGTCCCGATTTATTTTCTAGGCACTACTATTTACAAGATACACACATTGAATATATATTTATATATTTATATGTAATATTTACACATAGATATTTATATATGTACACGCGCATTTATATATAATATATATATATGTATTTTTATAAAATACGCACATTTGAAGAGAGATCATCTCACAATATTTCTGACAATTTTATAAAATGTTCTCTCTAACAAAGGTTTTATGTTTTATTCGGAAAACATTTTTCTACGATTTCTTTTTTCGCGTCACATAAATACATGTAAATATTTTATTAACGCGTTTCAATGTATTATTTTAACTCTATTTCTGTTTGACGACAATTTATAAACATATATTTATACGCATATATCGTGTGACATATAATATATTTAAATATTAATAATAAATCCAAGCGCGAATTATATATATTTCAGGAGAATAATTTTTAATGATATTTCATCAAATTTCATTGGATTTTTATTTCCAATATTAAATTAAATTCATATTGCTATATACATGATATAAAGAATTTAAAAGAATTTCACGATCGATCATTATTAAGATACGAAAATTCGATTTCGTTGATCAAAACGTTAATCAAAAATCAAGATTACGAGAGAGAGAGAGAGAGATTTAGCAAGATGTACGATTTCAATTTTACTAGGTCGAGAGATCGATCGTGGCAACGACTTTCAAGTTTTGCGCATAGTTTGAACCTCTCGCGAGGAAAAGGTGCGTTAATTAGTGTCTAGTTGAATCAACTTTTTTTTTAGAATTGAAGTACGAGATTCTCGTTCGGGGTTTTCAATATACCTGCTCAACGGCGTATCCTAGCCTACGGGACCTGAATCGATCTCATTACGAATCTTACCGAGAATATATTTTTTTTTTTCATTAGTACTAGCACCACCACAATCGTTACCAGATGATATTAAGCTTTCGATATTTCTAAAGTTACACTATTAAAAATACTCACTATTCCCATGATGAAAACTGTTATGATTATCGTATTTTAATTAAATTTCCTTAAAATAATATATTAATGATAAAACACAAAACAAAAAATTCGATGATCTAGAATCTGTTTTATCTGCACGTATACACCTTCCAAAATAAAATATAAAAAAGGAAAAAAAAAACAACTAATTTTTATAAGAAGGAGGAGAAGAGAGTGGCGAAAGATCCTGTAGATAAGATGAACGATAATAGACTCCCGAAAAATAACAAGAAGAGGAAAATTTGAAATAACGAGACCTCCAAAAAGACCAACAAAACGATGGCATGAAAGCTGGACATCGATATCCCAGGAACAACAACCGCCTTAATGAAGGCTGTAAAATTAAGGATAACAGGACACAGTTCTAAATAAAGAAGAAGAAGAAGATATATTTTAAGTACGTGTGCCAATAAATTAGCAATAATTTAAGGTGAAACTTTAGAGGACGATATAAGTTAAAACTTCTTTCCCATGTGTATGTGTTCGCCTAAGCCATAAAGATAAAAACCGTTAGACAATTATTGTCCAAACTATGTTACAATGTGTATATACTTTGATATATACAACGTGTTAAGTATACATACGTACGTGTTTTCATGGTGAAAATGCATCAGAAGTATTAACGGAGTTTCCAAAGTATGTACGTGCATTTCCCCCGACTAGTTTTCATCCCCTTTTTCCAAATAAATGTGCTTTATAACAGCTTAAATACGCTTGAATCATCGCACGTATCTTAAAATCCTCTAGTGGCCGAGTTTCGGGTCTATGTATATGAACGTGCCACCACTTCTGATATATAATTTCTATCCATGTATACATATAGATGTATATATATATGTGTGTGTGTGTGTGCATGTGTCTACGTCGCCATCTTTCAATTCTTCTTCCTTTTTCAGTATCTTTTTCTCCGGCAGTTCGTTTTCTATCCACTTATCTTTATATTCGTTCTTTTACACTTGGTTGTTTAAATTTGTAAAATTGTAGCTCACGATCGAGAAAACACGTAGAAATGAGAGAAACAAAAGGAAACAAAAGGAAACAAAAATAAAAGTGAAGAAAAAAGAGAGATACCTTTTAGTTTATTCGGAAACGTGTAAGTGTTAAAAATAAGTGGAAGCAAAAAAAATGAAAAAAGAGGGGGGAAAAAGAAAGAAAGAAGGAAAAAAAATCACTCGACTTTCTTGTCTCAAGTATTTTCAGTGAAATTAAGCTGAGTGGCCTAGCTCTTTTTGAGAGAAAGAGAGAGAGAGAGAGAGAGAGAGAGAGAGAGAGAGA
>NW_014569603.1:69005-96745 GCF_001313835.1 Polistes canadensis
TTATTATTATTATTATTATTATTATTATTATTATTATTATTACTATTATTATTATTATTATTGTGAGGGTAAAGAATTTATTGTTAACGTCAATCTATTGTGAAAGATTAATGATTCTTCTGATTTTGAGAGTGGAAAGAAGGGTTCGAAGTTAAATGAACCAGAACATTCGTAAGAAACGAAAGAGAGTTACTTCTATTTGCTGATCATTGATAAAAAGGTCGTTCAATAGGGGGTTTCCGAAAGAGTTCGTTTTGAAATAAACTTGCTATCTTCGAAAACGGAGAAATCTTGTTTCATTAGATTTATAAATTTTATTATTAAAGTGAAGTTATTAAAAAGACCATTCGGAACAATTATTATTGTAATTATTATTATTATTTTGGTGAATAAATGTCAGAATTTATTGTAAAACAATATAAAAATTGAAGGATTGTTTTTTCGAATATAAAATATTAAGAATATTGATATTTTTTATTTAACCAATTTAAAACACCACAATTATTATTATCAATAAAAACGATCATTTTTATTAAAATATTGATAAAAGCTTTTTAAAAAAATCATGTTAACGTATTGTTGGTTCTTTTTTCTTTTTTAATGATCATTTTACATATGTAGGATAAATTTGTATTATTTTAACTAATAATCAGTGGAAACATCATTGATCGCATACACTCAACACTCTAGCGTTCGTTGTCATTAAATACTATATCATTAGAATAATGTATCGGTAGCGTTCGTGAGAGCAGATGTAGATGAGAGCTTTAAATGCTTTCCCAGGTTGGTGGTACGGTTTTCTCTCTCTCTCTCTCTCTCTCTCTCTCTCTCTCTCTCTCTCTCTCTCTCTTTATTAGAAAACTTTGATGCGTTGAAAATTGCATTTCCTTAGCATTCTCGTTGCAACTATAACTATTACTTTCGAGATTACTTTTCTAATTGAAGTAAATCGGTAGCATTACTTACTTTTTAACGATTAAGGAAAAGATGGTAAAAAAATTTTCTACAATTAGAAAATAAAATAACAAAAATAAAAATAATAATAACAATAAAAGAGTATAAAGTAAAATAATATAAAAGCGTTGTAAAAGAATTGAAATTAAAAATAATTCGACGTTGATGAGAAACGTTGATGAATTTTTAACAAGAAGAAAAAGAAAAAATATATATTAACGATACAATATTGTAAAATAAAATAAAAATTAAAATATATTAGAAAAACAAAAATCGAGACCGAAAGAATTTGACGTAAATCAAATATAAAATTTGTAACAAATTCTTCCTTTACCTTTCTATTTATTACTCTCTCTTTTTCTCTCTCACTCTCTTTTAGTTTCTATCTCTTTCAATTTCTTTGTTATCATCTCACTGCGTGATTATCATAAAATTTCCATAGGACGCGTCGTATACAGTGAAACGAACGACGCTCATAAAGTACTAATCCGATTTTTCAAGAGTCACAAAAGCTCAAGCTCGTTAGCGTCGTTCGTTACGTATGCTAGGAATGCTTTTCTTCTTCTTCTTCTCTCTTTCTCTTTTTCTCTCATAGTCCAGGTCGGTGCAAACTGGCTACAATTGCAGATTACATACACACACATATAGATACACAGAGAAAAAAAGAGAGAGAGAAGACAACTATTCTCTTTCCTCGAGTTGGACCATGCAATTTTATTCGTACAGCTTGCCTAACGCGAAAGAATTGCAACAACGAACGAGGACTGGAAAAAGCATCACCCAACGTACATACCTAACTATATAGTATAAGCATTTTAGTGGAATACTTCATTACGTGGCTCGGTTCAAGGACTCCCTTGGGATAAAGAAGAGTAGACGTGAGAAAAAGGTGCGAGAAAGTATGCGAAAAAAATCTTTTCTTCCATTCTTTTTTCTTTTCTTTTTCGTTGTTGTACCCTTTTAGCTACCTAACACCAAAACTACGCCTCATTCGTTGCTTGTTTACTTCTCTTTTTTATTTTTCATCTACCACCTTTAACGCGATAGAAAATAAACTCGTTGTGGTAAAAATATATATCGCGATATATTATATTATTTATGATATTATAATAATAACAATAATAATATAATAATAATAATAATAATAATAATAATAATAATAATAATAATAATAATCATCGTCATCATTATCGATGTTTAATATGAAATTAAATTTCAACGCGAGATTTGACCGCATTCAATAAAGTATCAATTATCAAATAAAAAAAAAAAGAAATGTTTATTTCTATCATTCGTAAAAATATTTATTATACGTATACGAATCGTCGAAACTACTTTAACGTTTATTGGAATAAAAAATTGGACCGATACTATATATAAAGTAGGTACGTACATAGACGCATAGATAGACACATTTACTTTGCAATTGATTGGCCTAACCAGAGAATGTTTGTCAAATGCTACGGCTTTATTTGTTATCGACGATTAATGAGATTCGCGAATGAGTAGATATATAATATATGTGTTTGTATGCACTTATGTATGCTCGTGTATGTATGTATATATGTATGTATGTGTATAACAGAAGCGAAATGGGATATCAAGGAAATGTCAATGAACACTTTTACAATCATTCGTTTCTCTTTGTACTTGGTTTACTCATTAATCCCTTATTATCAACGATACCTCGTCATCGTCATTCGGATTATCCCTGTCAGTAGGATTTAGATTGGTACAATAACCCCACGGAAGCCTCTTCGGTATTACCAGCTACGAATAGACTGATGAACGGAACAACAAATGAACGAACCAAAGAATGAACGAACCAACCAACCAACGAACGAACCAACGACCAGCGGATACCATCGATCCGACAAACGAAGTAAATGCATGTAAACGATAATGCCTCTAGCGATAAACGATTTTAATAATCACGAAACTCTCATGAAAGGTAATAGTAACACGTTTTCAACCTCGTGTTGTGCAAATTCATTCCCTTTGAAACGTTTATCAACTATTCACTGCTTTTCATGACTACAAAACTACCTATATACATTTATATATATATATATATATATATACATATATACATGGGTAAGTGTGCACATATAGAACTGACCTAAAAACATATAACATGTGTATTATTATATACAGAAATTATATATCACATGCGTGAACGCATAAAGTGGAAATGCAGCATTAGATTTTCCCAAGCGTTATTTTATCAATTGCTTTTTCAACTAACAGGGGGTTCGCACCTGTACGCGAATATTTTATAATGATTCTAATCAACAACGATATATTAAAATTTATCCCCTCTTTTTTTCGTTTATTATTCTTCGAACTATTCACGCTCTTCTTTTTTTTCTTTCATTTTTTTTCTCTCTTTCTTCTTTTGTATGGTGATTCTCTATCAACCGTGTGCTCGATTCAAAGATAATTGGTAGTAAAACGTGACACAGTATTTATCTTCCTCGACAGCCAATAACGACTATAAAGCCTCCTCGTTATCTCACTCTCACCCACCGTTACCCCTCTTCTTTTTATTTTTTGCTTTTTCCTGGTTTTTCCTACCATGAATTCAACTCGTTTCACGACGGATAATTTTCATCAGAATGTCAAACTCGTCCAAGCCAATGATGTAGGTACCGTCATTGTTTAGTTCACACCCCCTTCCCTCGTTCCTCCTTCCTAGTTCCTCCTGCTATCCTCTCCTCTCCTCTCCTCTTCTAGCATATATAAACGGATAAATGCTCTAGTGGAAATAGCCTTCGGACGAAGTGACATTAATTACCTTAGAGGGGAAAGCTCGACAAAGGCTTTACTATGTAGGTATGCTGGTGTTGCATGAACTATTGGCAAAGTTCGTGCTTTTACTATGCAAGTATGTAACCATGCTTCTTTAGTTCACTATCTATGTTTTCCTTCTAATTTCTATCTTATTTGTTTTTTTTTCTCTTTTTTTTTTCTTTTTTTTTTACATTAAAATCGAATCCAAAAAATATATATGTAATCATTTTTAGTTTTTTATTGTCAATATATAAAATTTAATTTAATTTAATTTAATAAATTAGTAAAATTAGAATTTCGAAAAAATGAACGATTGTACGAAAAGTAACGAAAAATTTAAAATTATTTTAATTATAATATTGAAACATATTTAAGTAAATACTAAAATTTAGTATATTTTTTATATTATGTACATACTAACAAAGAATATATAAAAAACATATTGTTTTTAAATAATCAAATTGACAGATAAAGTTAAGATAAATCATTTCGAAAATATAATAGAAAAATCCTAATAATAATGATTTTAATCGTATTTATAACGTACTTAGGTAAAAATCCTAAATTTTATTATTTTTAATATTACGTATACACGACAGAAGAAAAAAAAATATATACTCTATCCAAAGAAATATGTATAACCTAGATGGATTTGATATCGACAAAAATTGTTGTTGTTTAATCGATGGTATCGATGAAAACGGAAAGTACACGGTATGTTATCGCGAATTTGTATGTCCAATCGGTGGAACAAAAATGTGCGATCGAGCGTACAAATGGTGGAAGGGGTATACGACGTGGAAAATATGGAGAAAAAGTGGTGACAGCTTTTGCCATAGCCGCAAGATCACTCCCAAAGGACGACTTGGACTTTATATATACATATACACACATATATATATTTATGTATATACGATTGTATATATCTATGTATGTCTATGTGTGTGTATATATATATATATTGTACATATATATTGTAGCATTTTTAGCGGAAACAAGTGGCATATGAAATATCGAAAGCATCGGAAACACACAGGACATCGGACGGAAAGCTGCACTTTACGCGTCTCCCGTGAAAGATTTCTGCACCTTCGCCAAAGTCCAAGAAAATAAAAACCGAATCGATGAAAAATAAAGAAATACTGTCTACTATTCTTCTCTAACATTTTTGACAAAACGAAATATTATATTCAGCGAACGCTAGTTCTTATGAATTTTTTTTTTTTTTGGAACAAAATTTGTAAGACAAAGATTTATATTTTAAATCAATGCGCTTATAATTTACATATTTTTTATTTTTTAAATACACATTTTTATGTTCTTATAAATACGTCTATAAATAATCAATATAATATGACAATGAGATATTATTCGTGTTTACAGTATATATATAATAAAATATGAAATATTAATCATAGATCAAAATGTAAATCATTCGTATTATTTCTTATAAACATAAATTCATATATAGTAATCGTATAAATGTATTGTTAACCACGGTACGTGTAACTGATCTTTAACTTCTTTTTCAAATTATGGAACTAACAACACGCGTCCTTTAGGTAATATTTTAAATAAATTTCTTTTTCTTTTTTTTTTTTTCACGTCATTCATTTTCATAGTAAAAACCACGGATAAAACCGCTTAAGTATTCGATGATTTCATTCGAGTGAAACAATCCTTTTTATCTATTAAGAGACTGAAAAATCTTTCATTTCTTTCTCTCTTTTTCTTTTTCTTCTTCTTCTTCTTTTTCTTCTTCCTTTTATTTTCTTTAAAAGAAAGAAAAGAGAGAGAAAGCAATCGCGTTTCTCACCTGAAATATCTGCGATTCAATTATGGATAACGTTTTGTCACGGTTCGTGAAAAGTCGAGAGCGATAAAGATAGAGAAAAAAAGATATAAAAAAAACGAAAGAGAGAGAGAGAGGAGGAAACATACAGACAGATAGACAGAAAGTGTAAACTAAAATGGCATGTTTTTTCATCTTAGTCGTCAGATCAACGTCCAGAATACGTGCGAGGTTCTTCGTTCAAACGTACTCACCTGACTTTTACCTTTACGCCTTCTTTTTTTTATATTTCTTTATTTCTCCCTATTTCTCTCTCTCTCTCTCTCTTTCTCTCTCTTTCTCTCTCTTTCTCTCTTAATATCGATATTCGATATATGCCCAGTCTCGTGTAAATTGCACCTCACGACAAAGTTAATAAATATACAATTTTCAACGATGTTTGTATCGTGGAAAATTGTACAAGAGGAGTATTCAATAAATTCTAAATTGGATCGTTCGTATAACGATTAAAAATAAAGAAAAAATTGGTTATTACTCTTAAAGGGTTGAACTGTAAGTTCAACGTAATAAACGTGTCTACAGGAAACCTGTAGGAATGAAATAAAAATTGTAAAGAGTAAGAGAGAAAGAGAGAAAAGGATAAGAACAATAAGTAGAAATAGATATTATATAAATAATGTTCGATCCTTTTTATTAATATCATAATTAAAAAAAAAATTTATATTAAACATACGCTCCACAAGTTTGTAACTTCTCGAGTCTAATAAAAATTACACTAATTAATTTTTCTTATTATCAAGTGAAATGTATACAATTGTGATACATATTTATGATTGAAAAAGAAAAGAAAAGAAAAACAATGCATTCGGATAAAAATTTGTCTATAAAAATGAATAAGATTTAGAAATAGAGTTTAGTCATCTTTAATGATTAAGAATCACATATGTGTAAATAACGTATCTTTAAGTTTAGAGTGGTAATATCCATATACACTGATGCTTATATATAATTTCAAATTCCGAGAAGACTAGATAGGGCCTCCAAATTTGCATTTCATTAAGGATCTCTTGGTAATGCAACGATGCATTCGAATAGTTTACTCGTATCGACGTATCTTAAACCGAATATCCACCAAGGGGAACGTCTTAGTCGGCTTGTATACCGAAGTAATTAAAAGTTCATCGAATAATGAGAACGGGATTTTGAAATGGATACGACATCATTACGCTCGTGATAAGAGGATTATAAGAAACGGTGAGCTGTGAGCTAGCTAACTTGGTTATAACGTTCACAGGACGAATCTAACTTTTAATGAATTCCTTTGTATAAAAAGTCAAAAACTGCTGGCACCTTTTTTTAAATACCTATGAACAAAAATTTGACCCATTTATATTTTTTTGTTCTCCGTCATCTTTCATCCCGCTACTTCGCGATAAAAATGAAAAAAAAAAAAAAAAAGATAGAGAAATGCTTTACAATTAAATTTTCCTCTCTTTCTTATTTTGTTTTTTTTTATATTTATTTATTCACGTACTAACATTTCAACGCGACTCCTCGAACTTACTGGAAATAAAATCAAGTAAATTATGCTAAAAGACTTTATGATTAATATATTTAGATTCAACCCCAGCATAGAATTGTATATACTTATAATAATAATTTATACTAAAAAATGTGTTTTATCTTGAACATACGATTAAGAAAAATAATTTGGATGAAAATCATCAGTGGATTCAAATAAGCTATTAGAATACTCCGATAATCCAACCGACAAGAAATCATTTGCAAATATAATATTATATCTAATTATAAATTACGTAATATGTGTGTGTGTGTGTGCGCGCGTTCCATGAAAACTATAAATTTTCGAATACATTTCATTTAACAATGGAAAATATCTTTTTGTTGCAGAAGGATTGGGTATTGTTCGTCAAATCTGGATTACCCATCCCCATTTCCGTTAACCCCCTCCCTCTCCATAAGTAAATTCTTATGGCTACTGAAGAACTCCGTAATCCAGCCGACAAGAAATCATTCGCAGACGCCTTTTTATATGGAGAGCAATTTTACCTAACCCTTTTCTGTGCCAACTTTATTGCCTCAGCATTGTCCGCCATTCCCCGTAGTACGGCGACTCGTATAAATGTCTTCCTGCATTCCACTTCACCCATCGTGCCATTAATATCGCGTCGGGACTTCTTTTTCTCCTGAGGGCATCCACCCCTCTCGCCAGCACACAGCAGCATCCTCAACCCACTCGAAAGTGTTCCCCACTTTTGCGTGTAGGAGTCGCGAAGTAACGACCCGTGCGACCTATTTCGAAAAAGCCGAGTAGTCTCGTTTCGAGCTCAAACATCCCTCTCACCCCTTCCCCCCTTACCCCCATCACCACCACCCTATCACCCAATACCAAACGGTACATCGATTCAGACGTGAAATAAAGAAGAAGACGAATAAGAAGAAGAAGAAGAAGAAGAAGAAGAAGAAGAAGAAGAAGAAGAAGAAGAAGAAGAAGAAGAAGAAGAAGAAGATTAAGAGGGTATCGGACACCCTATCGAAGACACCCTAAATCCAAATACCACCACGATTTCTTCAGCTACGTCTTAATAATTAACGAGGATTCACAAATAATGGGGAATCCTTCTCGTATTTTCTACCCGAAAGAATTTTATCACCGACATGGAAGCGTAATCAATTTTCTTTTTTTTTTTCTTTTTTTTTCCTCCTTTTTCTTCATTTTATTTTCTAATTGAATCGTACAATCCTACAGGAATTTGGACAGGTTTGAAATTCGATTCGTTTAAAATTAGGGGAGGAATATTTTGTTGTTAGTTTTTATGATTACGTAATTCGGTTGAATAATTATTAGGACGTTTCGTACTAGCAAATTTTATTATGTGTCATACACATTGACTTATAAAATTGGATTATATTCTAATATGTATTTAATTATTAATCTTTTGGAGAATTGAACGTATTGGAAATTAAAATTTTTCATTCTAAATGATATTCGTGTTTATTTTCTCTATTTCTCAATAGAGATGAAATTTTTTCATTGAAATTTAATTATCGTTTAAATTATTTGAATATGCTAAACATCATTGAGTCACGGAAATTCTCCTACTACTCTTGTCACCCGTCAATATTTCCATAATAATAGATAAACTTGGTAAGCATTCTGTTCGTAGACCATTGTAGAATTCCTAAGCTTTGATTAGAGAACACACGTGATACACAGCAAAGTCGTCGAGGTCTAACCTTTGTGTGTATGATGTCATTTGTGTTAGTGTAGAGGAAATCGTCCTCACAACGTCGAGTAAGGCTATTCATCTCCGTACTATCTATGGGCACTATCTTGCATCCCTGAGATTACTATGGTTTAAGCTCGTTGAAGACTGGATTACGTGAGCAACATTTTGGATATGATAATAGCCTTATGTAGAATACTCCTGACCAGTTCATACTAATAGTTCATAGTGATGATCTTTACGTCATTTAACTATTCTTTGTTCAATTATTTTCATGATACACGAATCACAAGTCTACAAAGTCAACTTTCTTATAACATTATCTACATTTTGTTTTAAAGATTAATTAATAACTCTTGGTTTTTTATTTAACGTATGATTAAATATCGGAAGGATCATCATCATCGTCATGATTAATAGAATAATGGAAGAATTAAAAATTTAAAAAGAAAAATCTAAATTACATTTCTATCGAAAATCTCTTTCCTTTTTTTTTTTTCCTCATCTTATTCTATCACTTCGATTTCTTTTAGAGCTGATATCCTCAGGAAAGAAAAAAGAAGAAAAAAAGAATGAAAGAAAGAAAGAGAATAGGATAAGTAGAAGTATCAAACTATTGAATCCTTCATGGACGAAAAATCCTCGGAGATTTCTCGACAAAAGTAAAAGGGAATACTGAAGCTATTCGATTATTTACACACCATATACCATAACTATAACAATTCTTTACTTCGAATATAGAAAATATGACGAAGACGTACGATAGAGTATGACAAACGTTTCATTGAACAAATTTATTCAGAAAATTATTTTAAAAGCTAAAAATATATATTCCATTTTTTACGTTATAATTTAAGAAATATAAAATTTATAAAATATATATACATAATGAAAAAAATGCTATGTTTAACGATGAAATGTCACATCTTCTATCTCTCTCTGTCTCTCTCTCTCTCTCTCTCTCTCTCTCTCTCTCTCTCTCTCTCTAACTTTTTTTCATTCTTTCATTATTTTTATCTGGTTTATTTATTCCCCCTTTTTATCTGTTATTTATCAGGAAAAGGGGAAGTAAATAAAGTCGAAAAATAAGGACAACGGTAAGCTGCTCTCTTAATTAATGGACCATTCTACGTGCTTGAAGAGGGGACGTAAGGGGTGAGAAGAATCTTCATCGATCTTCCAGTGATAGATAGAACGTGTGCTAAGCATCACAATAGCTTAAAAGAAAGAAAGGAATTTCATAGTGAAGTCCTTTCCCATTCCTTCCTTCCTTCTTCCTTCCTTCCTTTCTTTTTGTTTTTCTCTTTGTCCCCTTTTCTCGTCTCATTTTCTTTTTTGTCTCCGGGTAATCATTAATCATACATTTAAAATATCTTCTAAATCGATACGGAATAAAAATTATTATTATTTTCGAGGAATCAGCTTAAATTAAATATACGTAATTGCAAAAAATTATCTCTTTCATATTTCTATTTAATTTTTAATTAATCAAACAGATCGTCCAAACGTTTTCTTCGAGTTTTTTTTTCCAGAATTTAAATATATAAAATTTTAAATAAGGGATTAAAATTCGGAGAAACGTCCGAGAAATTCTTATTCCTTTTAATTAATAATAACGAATTAATACCGAATGAGAAGATATTTTCTTTTCTCCTCTTTTACTCCTATATATTTTAAATTTTAAATTTCAAGGCAACGAAACAAAAAACGAAACAAAACGATACTGTAGCTAATCTCGAAACCGAAATTATTCTTGCCCCATATTTCGTATATTAAATAATAATAATACTTTGAGAAATGAATATTCTATTTAAAACAAGTTATAACGTTTTCCGACGTTCTACAATTTTTTATTTTTAACAAAACATGTCTAGCCACAAGTATAATTTGTTTTTCTTTCTATATTTCTCAATAAAACAAAGCTTTTTATTCACATTTAATCTATTAACAATAATAATAATAATAATAATAATAATAATTTTAAATTAATATTTAATTAAGAAACTTGCTAATTAAAACGCTTCTCTACAATGCCTAAAAATTTTGATTTAGAAAACTCGCGGTACATCCTACACGTATTTTTTTCTCCCTTCCTTTTTTCCATTTCTTTTTCTATTCTATTTTTATATTATACACACATACATACACGCATGCATATATATATAAATACCCATACATATACATTCATACACAGACAGATATACACACACACATAGAAATTTCCTTATGTTTCAGCAGGAAAGTGCACTCGAGCTGTGGCTTCGAGTTTGCAGTTGGTAGTTGGAAGGAAAAAGAGGAGTAGGAGAAAGGGAAGGAGGAAGTGGATGGGGTGGAGAAGGATAGGGAGGGTTAGGAGTAAGAGGGAAAGAGTAGATGGGTTTATTCCGAGCTACGCATAAATATTGAAGCCAAGCGGAATGAAGATGCTCGCTCGAGCGTAGGAATATGCTAGGCTCATCTCGGCGTTGCTTCTACCATCCTTCCCACCCTTTTCCGTTAGCAAAGCTGGCTTCGTGTTTTTCCTTTGGTCAAAATTCAAGCCCCCTAAAAATACAATTCTCGCGATAGTACCACCCAACCATTTTTTCGACCGACTGAATTTTTACCATTTTTTCTTTTTTCTTCTTCTTCTTCTCTTCTTTTTACTCGTCGAGAATGATTTTTCGTTCGTTTAGATAGTCAAATGCGAGTAAACGCATGTTACCTTGCTTCCCCGACGGTCTCTTTCGTAAATCCAGTTTCTTTTTTTTTTCGAAATAAAAAAATAATTCGTGCGTTAGCGATCGCGCAAACAATTTTTTAAACCTTTTATTTATTTTCAAATATAGTTATTAGTATTTTATATCATTTTTATCAGCAGAAATCACTATTTTCGCATTTATCATTTTAATTAGCAAATTTGTTAATTCAAAAGGTAGATCCTGATAATATAAATAATTCATTACGGAAGTAAATTAAATTCTAACGAAAATAGCTGAGAATACGTTCTACGCGTACTCGTTTATATACCCGTTCATTTATATTTTATTCATTCAACGAAATATAATACATACATAGTTGATCGGTATTTTAAAAATTTAATCCTGCATTACTTCAATGCGTATAATTCATTTTAACGTATCTCAAATTTTATTATATAATTCAATTTATTTAAAAAAAAAAATGAAGAATCATATAAAAATATACAAGAACGATGAATCTAATTAATTTTCTTTTCTATGACAACATAATTAGACAAAAAGTATAAAGGATCGGAATATTTTCTTAATTGACACTTAACAGTTAGTTTTCTAAAGTTGCGTGAAACTAGAGAATTATTTGGTCATAAGTCTGTGCACAAAATACTGGCTTATACGAAGCTACAATGATTAATAGTCGTCGTTCTTTTTCTAAAATTAATCGTTGCTCTTTCCTTTCCCCCCTCTCTCTCTCTCTCACTCTATATCTTTCTTTCTTTATCTCTATCCTTATGTAAATATAATCACAGGAAACTACTACAGACGATTATAAATCGTGGGATAGAATACACGACGACATGATAGTTACTACGTTCATTTTTACTACTTCCATCTTAATGAATTTTATGAAACGATAAGCCAAAATTACCTCCATTCTTTTTCAAATGTAAATACTTTTAACTCGTTCGAACACAAAAAAGAAAAAAAAAAGATACAACGAAGCTATTATTTACCGATTACCGAGATCTCGATTACACGTTTTATTTTATTTTCCATTTATTTTAATTTCCAATTAAAAGTTATGCACGTACAAACAGAAATATCATGAAATTCGTAAAATCTAATGATTTTGTTTAGCTTCATTGAATCGTAACTATTATAGAATATTGTCAACCAGTTACATTATTTATTGATTTATTTTATTTAATTTTTACTTTTTCTTTTTGGTTCGTAGCATTTTCTTTTTTTCTTCTATAAAACACGTGTCATTACAATCGATTAAAGCATGAGTTACGTACAAATTAATTCATGGAATAATTTGAATTCTAGTACCCATTGTTTAAACCACTTGACCATTACTACGTCAAAACGTTGTAAGCTTAGAAAGAGAAAGAGAGTTGGAGAAAAGCGTTTATACGCTCGGTGATTTGCTCGCTTGTCGGTCTAGGATTTCAAAGTTGGCGACCAGCCAGATCTACACACACATAAGCTCTAACCCTCCGGCATTTTAGCTCTCTCGCTCTAAAATTCACTAGAATTCATGAGTCCCTATATACCTTCGAAAAAGGTGACAAACGCAATTTCTATTTTAATCTTCTTTTCGTCTATTCTCGTAAATTTTTTAATTTACGATCACATTTTTACTTTCAAAGAGTAAAAGAAAAAAGAAAAAAAAAAGAATAAAACAAATTATTCAAACGCACATTTATTTTTCGCGATTAAAATAATTTCATTGTAATTATAAGATAATAATAATGATGAATCAAAAAAAAAACAAAAAAAAGAAACAAAAAATGGGTGAGAGAAACATAGTAGCGTAGGAAGATGGGGAAAAAGGAGTTAGACCATAAAATCAATCACGTATTAATTTAAGCATAGTAGTAGTTTAATTCGATCGAAGGCGATCTAATCAAATGCCAAGCAATTAACGTAAACAGTACAGATGGAGGGTACTAAATCAGATCAGGCGTGAGGTAATGCGTCATTGAGCATCGAACTGCGTGCATCAATTCAGCGCGTTCAGCGAAACCGTTTCCAGGATGAAGGACGCCCTCGAAATGTTAACTGTGCGTCCGTCCCCATGGTTGTGTGCGCAATTTAATCATGTATTTTACATCGGCCGGAAGGGCCAAATGAAATTCCATGGTAAAGAACATACATGCACCGGTAAACCCAGAAATAGACAGATACATGTCTATGAGCAAACACACACACACACATACACATATATATCTATGTTCATACGGACGTTGAGTATATGTGTGTGTTTGCATGGAAACAAATACATAGAAGGATAGGCTGATATTCCATCGAAGATGATATTCGTTATATATAGTATCGCGTGTGTATAAGAAAAAAATGTGTCTAAATATATATATATATATATATATATATATATATGTGTGTGCGTGTGTGTGTGAGTGTACAAAAAAGGACGATATTCCATTCAAGAGAATACTCGTTGTACGTAGAATGCATACAAACATCGTACACGTATGTATGCTTGTATGTGTTTGTATGTGTGTGTGAGGCAGAAAGAAAGAAAAGAAAAAAGAGAGAGAGAGAGAGAGAGAAAATGCTTACAAGCTCGAGCTTATTTTGTTCCAACATCAGCCTGAAATTACTTTGCCAACATATTGCAACGGGTGCGATCTTCTGCCCCTTCGATTGGAAGGGGTGGGATTACTCTAGAAGAATTTTCTTCCCTTCTTCAAAGATTGGATCCTCTTTTCCTTTACTCTTCTTCTACTTCTTCTTCTTCTACTTTCTCTCTCTCCCTCTTTCTTTCTTTATTATTCTTTCCCTTTTTTCCCACAGAAGAGATACCTTAGCTTCGGGGGTAGAAAAAGATACGAATAGATAGAACGATTTCTTTCTGGAGATACACCAAGAATGAATGAAAGAAAGAAAGAAAAAAAAAGAAGGGTGAATTTCCGTAAATCTCATTTAGATTTTAAATACCTATCTCGTGTGATATGGTGTTATTTATGGCAATGAATGTAATTTCTAAAAGATTCCTCTCACCGCATGTTATTTATCTGAAAATTATATAGAAAATGTTGGTGATGGAACAACGAATGGAAAAGGATTTGTTCGATATGCAAGTATTTGTTTTATTAATTAAACATAGACAAAAAATAAAAGAATAGAAGAAGTTATACAAAGAAATAAAGAGATAAATCAACGTAAAAATTGTAACGAAAAGTAAATAGAAACTGATCCTGGGAATTTGAACTATATATATACAATAAATAAATAAAATAAAATATAAAAAAGGAAAAAAAAGAACAGTACGACACTAGAAATGGTTGAAAAAAATACGTCCACAAAAAAAGAAGAAATAAATAGTAAAAAATGCAAATAAGAAAATGATTAATTTAGTAAGATTTAGGAATATTCGCGTAAGCCGAGTTATGACTTAACCTACTTTCGGATTAATCCTTCAAAAGAAGAAGTAAAAAGGAGGAGAAGAAGAAGGAAAAAAAGGTAGAAATAGAGAGAGATAGAAAGAGATGAGTTCGAGATAATTTATTGGACGAGCTCCAGTTTCTAGAAAAGACTGGTGGTTCCTACTACGATTCCCGGATGTTCAGTTAGAACACGAGAACGCATCCTGTAAGCTCCTTTCCACGAATGCTGGATAACGTTCTGTTATCTGACCCGACCACTGAGACGATCTTTGTGAATAACGTGGCTCCTTCGTGGTTCGTAGATCCGATTTCTAAGCTTACCCATTTCGGGACTTGTTGACGACACTTCGTAGAATCGTCTTTGTTCCATCGATAAGAACATATCGTTGTATTCGACTCCTTATCGTTATATTCTCTTTAGAGAATTACCGAGTCTAACCTTCCTTATCTTTCAAGATTTTATATCCAATTAAAAATGAATAATTGAACATATTCACATCGGTGAGTTATATTTTAATTTCGTCAGATTTTCCAATCGCTACCGTTATTCTCAAAAACGGAATGATTATAAGATTATTAAATATTGTATGCATTTTGAAATAATAGAGAAATAGATTTGTTTGTCAATAAAAATTCAGATAAAAGTCAGGTAGTGTATATATATGTGTATATGTATTCGTGTAGATTTAATTGTTCAAGTTTCAGAAGATAATTATAGATTTCACGTTATTCCCTAATCACATTTGACCATCTTGTAACCTGACGGATATTACACATTAATTAAACGACCGCACGGATACTTGGAAAATGGCAGGAGAGAGAGAGAGAGAGAGAGAGAGAGAGAGAGAGAGAGAGAGAGAGAATGTGAGAGAGTAAAAGTACAAAGCAATTACTAAAATGTTTTTGGAAAATTATTATCCATTAATTTAACATATATTTTGGTTAGCATATAAAGCAACCTGATATGTATAAACGATATCGAGATTATTCGTTCTTATTATTGGTAATGCGTAATTCTAACGAGCGTGTATTTGGTAATATAATCAATTAATTCTTGTGTATTTATCGTAACGAATCGGTGAACTGAAAGAGAATTTTATAATTTATTCGTAACAATGCGTTTGATCGCATCTACGTGAAAATTCGATAAACCAAACGAAATTGTTGTTTCTTTGTAGATCGTCTAAACGATTACCTTTGGCGAGATTCGCTAAAAGGATTCTACAAAATTTTCAATTATTTTACGACCTTGTAAACAAAATTACGTTTACTATATATATTTTAAAAGATGACAGTGAATATTTTGTAAGGAAAAAAAAATTTAATGTCGACGTTAGAATCTTCAGAAGAAAGAAAAAAAAAAGAAAAAATTAAATCAGCAACCATAAAATGTAGAGAAAAGGAATACAAAAGAGAAAAAGACAGAAAAGAAAGAGTAGGAAAACGATCAAACGAAAAACCTTGGGAACAGCCCGTGTAACAAGGAAAAATGTACCTGAAACTTTAATGGCTTCGCTGTTTACACCCTCAAAAGAGAAAAAAGAACAACGCCATTGACAAGAAAACTTCTCCTTTTCGATCCTTTTACGAAAGAGATACTGTACTTCGCAATATTTCATTTAAACAAACGATACATCAATATTTCATTATGAATCTCGATTCTATTTTTATTAACGCTCAACAAGAATCAGTCCATTCGATAAAATCAATAAAGTATACAATCATTTAATCATTTATAATTATATTAATAGTTAACATTTATCATTTATGAATGTGAAAATCAATCAAAATCGTAAGTGAGATAAAAAAATCTCGACAACGTGATACATCGATGAATTAAACAAAGAAAATTATCGTCCATTAATTTTTCATACGACAATAATTAATATCATTTGGACATGTGATGAAAATTCGATGAATTTAATTAGAATTCATTTTCAGGGAATATCCGTAGAGGAAAATATAACGCGTATTTACGTGTTCGTATATCGGTACAAAATGTAGAAGATTTTCATAACAAGACAATACTTAACTTTGCCAGTTTGTAAGTGGGAAAAGGCAGCAAAGCATAACCCCACGATAAATCAGTTGTAATGCTTGTAAGCAGCTTCAAGGAGAAAAATTTCACCCACGATATCCCTCATCCCTTACCACCATCTCCCTTTTACCCTTCTCAAAATCCCATGGCCAACTATCCATCCCCCCTCCACCCAGCCACCAGCAGCATCAACTCATACCAGGTAAGCTATACTTACATACATTAGAGTTGACCTTTTTGCCACTGGGGAGGAAGATATATTTTCCAATTTCCGAATGGCATCCGCTTTCCAGTCAGCCACCTTTTTCCCCACCTTCTTACTCTGCTCCCTTTTCCGCTTCTCTTCATCTATATCGGTCTCATTCTCACGCAGTCGCAACAATATTGCCAAGAGAATCCTAGCTAACGGATAATAGCAACTGCATTTTCTGTATTTTCTGAAACTTCACTAAGAGAACGAATCCAACGAATTTATTTTTCTATATCTCTTCCTCTTACTTTTTCTTTTCATTTTTATTATTTTCTATAAATTCGTTTTCTAAATCGCAAAAATAACAATTTTATTCTCGGTTACTGGAATTAAGAATAAAATCGACGTGGAATCTTCTCGAATGGAAATATATTAAACAATAGAAATTTTGTAATTATTTTTAAATTGGATTAAATAAGTATCGTAATAATAAATAATTATTAACTTAACGATTGATTATTTATTTCAATTATAACAAAAAATAAAAAATCTCACACACGAATATAAATACATTTTGTTTAATATTAAAATTAATATAAAAAATGAAAGATTTTATATATTTAACGATAAGTTTAATTGAAATTTAAATTTTGTTTGAAATTTCGACATAAATTTATTGTATATTCGCTTATAACCAAAGCATTAAGTATTCAATAGTTGTATTATGTATCATAGTACTTAATTATTCCAACTTCCTTGTTCTCGTGTTAAGCTTAATCTTCGTATTCGATACGTTTAATCGTCGTAGTTCGGGGGAAATAACTTTCATTGAACGAGTTTCAAGAAGTCTCAATTCCAACGATTAACATCGTACGGCTATCGGAAACTTTTAATTGGATTAACCATTCGGTAGGAATCACTTCGTTTCTCGCCTCGTCAATTGCCGAAATGCTTCAACGATTTATCGATGAGAATTCTATCTCGTTTCAGAAACGTAGATATCCTCAATCTATCTCCAACCATCTCTCTCTCTCTCTCTCTTTCTAGTTAACTGTAATTACAATAACTTATTTGCCTAATCATAGAACACGATTGGTTTGCTCTCATGATTACGCAATTCGATCGAGTTACTCGTTAATTAGAATTACTAAAACTAGAATACATAACAACGATTAAGAACGGTCAAGTTGATACTTGCATAATTTAAATACCCTCGTTAGTACACACTCGTATTCATTCTCTCTTCCCCCCCCCCCGTTTACTTTTAGTTTTTATTAAAAAAACAAAATAATAAATGGAAGCGCTCGCGCGTCTTCTTAAGAAAACTGCAAAATGCAAAATTAATCGTGGGCACTAATCAACGCGTTGAAAGGATCAATTCAAACGAGTAATTTTCTTTTTGATATCAAGGTAGGAGCTCTATGATTTCTCACTCGTTCTTTATCCCCACCATCACCGTCACCACATCTACATAATGGTTTTAACATAGGAGCTAGGAAGTAGCTAAAGTATCCCTTCATTAATTACAAGCGGCAAAGTGAATGACGGGAAGCTTGCCAGACGAGAGACTGAAAAGGATTCACTCACTTTGGTTTGCGTCTGCATATAGGTTCTCCCCTTAAACCCCACACCCTCATATTCCCCTTCATCCTTCCACCTTCTCTTCCTCCTTGTCCCTCTCTCATTCATTCTGTTCACCATTACCCACGTAACACGGTTTAAACTTCCTAAAAGAGCAAAGAGAAAAGATAAGGCTAGTTCAGACTGATAAAAAAACCGATGTGGGGTTACCTGAACGAGAAAATTCCTTGGAAAAGACGATGACGAGATTGTGAAGAGAGAAAAGAGGAGGAAGGGTGGTGAAAGGGGGGGGGACAAAAAGTACGTCAAGTCAGAAGTTATACTCTTCTAACTAGGAGGGAAGTTCCGAGAGTAATTCGAAGAAAAAATGTTCATTTCGTAAGAAGGAGAGAAAGAAAGAAAGAAAGAAAGAAAGAAAGAAAGAAAGAAAGAAAGAAAGATCGTTCTATAGAGCGTAATCGGTTTTTACTTTCCTTTTTTTTTCTTTTTCTTTTTCTTTTTCTTTTTTTTTGTTCTATATATTAAAAGTAATGATGATGAAAGTTAGGAGTTCTTCTTCATTTTTTCTTTTTTTTTTTTGGATATTCATAAAACATCTTGATTATATCGATCGATTAAAATATCTGCGTAATTATAAATGGTAATATCGTTTGTTTTTTTCTTTTTATGCTCATTTTACTTACAACGATTTAACTAATTATTGTTACGGTTTTTTGGTTGAATAATTAGTTGATTTAATTATTATTTAAACGTATGATTTGTTTGTTTAGAAGTTCGTAGGAAAGAAATATTACTGTCAATTATGAATACTTATTATTTCGTTAGTTATATTTTTGAAACAAATTTAATTGATTTTTCTAAAATAAAATTTACATTTAGTTTAAATTTGATATGATTTAGTTTGAGTAACTCATGATACTTTATATTCATTCCGATTGCAATTTCCGACGGGAGTAGTTTTCTCAGAAATATAATTTGCACTGATAACGGTATCATTAATAGTTCGTATTGATTATCTGCGTTTCCGGGAAGTACACGATAGAGTAATAGATTTAAACGTAACTCTGTTACTACGTATGTATGCATTTACACGCGCGTATGTATATATGTATATATCTAACCAAGAACGATTAATAGTATGTATAATTCGATTCTCGAAGACTATACGAATTTAAGTTAAATAAGAAACTCCCGGCAATACCCAGGTTTAAACTTTGATATCGTTCTGTAATTTATTAACTATCCTACTAAACAAATCTGCCAGTATAATTCATGTAGGATGGCATAATTCCGAATGAAAAAAATAAAATAAAAAAAATAGAAGGTAGGAGGGGTTATGAAGGGTGGGTTGGGTTGGGGGGGGGGAGTGGGTAGCGACAAGATAGTGAAATATTTGCGAAACGTAACGAAAAACGTGAATAATCCGTCGACGTCGGCTTTCTATTACGACTAGGAAGATTTATTCTTAAATATTCCAACGTAGAGAGATATGAACGTGGACCGGAATGTGGTGGCATCGTTTTCCATGATAGCGAGAAAAGAAAATAAGAGTTAGAGTAGAGATGGTTCACACAGTGAAAGAAACAGTGCGCATGAGTCGCGACACCGCAATATGTCACCTCTTATCCACCTCTAGCTGTGTTCTTTCACGTCGATTCCAGCGCCAACGCTTTCTCTCTACGAGAACGAACGGCACGTGCTGGTTCTATGGTAAAAATGAATGCGACTTTTTTACGCACACTAACTCTCCCTTTTTCCATGCTACGATAGAAAGAAAATAAAAGAAAGAGAGAGAGAGAGAGAGAGAGAGAGAGAGAGAGAGAGAGAGAGAGAGAGAGAAAGAGATAGATAGAGAGAGATGGAGAAAAGAAACGAATATTTATTACACCTGGCCTAGATTATTCAAGTATAAAAATGTTCACATATCTGACTAGATATTTTGTCATTTTGTCATTGTGTTTGTTGTTTAAATAAAGACTAGTGAATTTTAACACTATATTCTTTTATTTTATTATTCTATATTTATATAAGAAAATGTGTACACATTTTTGCAAGTGACTTATTTCTATTGTCGAATAATCGAATCCAAATATTTTGTTACATATTTTAATTATTTATTAAAGATTTTTAATAAAAGAGAAAAAACACACGCACACATACGCACATATTCATCATAAAATTAAGTATGTAATTAGAAGTAGCTCTATTTGCTTTAAGGTTATTGTTTAATTTTTTCTTTTTAATTTTTTAATTTTGGTCTTTTAAGTTCCATCGTATAATTTCTACACCGTACGATAAAATGCTCGATATTTCTTCTAATTTTGGGTTAATAATGAATATTGTTAAAGGCGATAAAAACTTTCAGTTAAAATTACAAGAAAATAATTTTTGTTGCCTTGTAGTAACTTTGAATAATTTAAATATAATAATGTGTGTGTGTGTGTGTGTGTCTACGTTTATATATATAGAATGGCACCGATATATGTGAACTTATATTCGTTGAAATGTTAAAATATTCTCCGAAAAATACTTTCTATGGAACAGCACGGGAATGCTAATAAATAATAATTGGAAAAAGAGTAGCAACTATGTAACTTTTTTTTTTTCAAGTAAAATAAAAATACATAGGTAGTAAAATATGCTTTGTCGAAACGAATGTACCGCTTATCACGTAACTTTAAATGTATATGTATGAGTATATATATATATATGTATATTCGTTTGGAGATTATATAAAAGTATGAACTATGAGAGAATTGTTAAATGTTAACCGCGGACTCGTATTCATCGTGATACAATGAGAGCTCGATTATAAGACTTATTTGTAAGAGAGAAAAAAGATAGAGAAGGGGAATGACGGAGGGGGTAGAGGAGGACAGAACGTGAATATATATCTAATATTAAACCGCTTTTTTTTCAAAGTATTTCACGTTTCTCGTTAGGAAAGAAATTTATAGATCAAAAATGTATGACTACAAAATTCTCATTCAACGTTGATCTACATATTTCAGAAAGAATTTCTCATTCGATCGTTTCCATTAACGTGTCATGTTATTCAAATTTTTTGTTTACAAATAATTTTGTTAGAAAATGTCGTCTCAACTTATCGCGACATTTTCTTTTGTCTGATATTACCAATATATTTTAATAATCAATAAATCATTTTTCTTGTTTCGATTTTTCATTCCACTTTTCGTTAATTACTTAAATAGAAAGAAAACTGAAGAATTGCTCTTTTCTGTTTTTACAAATGTCCTCGCAAATTATCCCTTATCCTAAATATTTCTTAGTCTGGTTTAATTATTATCCACTAATCAATTTGATAATTCATTTTTATTTCTCCTTACAATTTATTCAATATTAATTAATTTCAACGATCAATATTATTATACATTTCTTTTGTCATATATTCAAAAAATGGTAAAAAATTTTCTTCAAATATATAAAAATATTTATCCGAAGAAATAATTTTCAATGATATAAAGCAACATGTAATAAAAAAATGTGCACACATGTATATAATGTAATACACAAATACATGTACATGTATGAAACAATGCATTAGTATGTGCAACGTCACCAACGGTAAATCTCTTCTCATCGTGTCCTCCTTCACCTCCTCCTCCTCTTTCTTCTTCTATGTTTTTTTACGCGCTGACGTAAAGGTTCGCACGTAAAATCATAGGAGTGCACATAGTCGGAACTTGTTTGTCTATGACGGAATATGCTAGAGTTTTATAAGAGAAAGAGTTAACGTATCTGCGAGCGACATTCAAGCTAGCTGTGTTGAAAGATTTTTCCTCTCTCTCGTTTGCAAAACGAAACCAAACGAAACCAAACGAAGCCAAACGAAATGAAGCGAAACGAAATGATCTAAATGGCCAGAGGTTAGTTCTTTCGTGCTCGATTCATTTTCGTTTCTGTCATGAAATAAAATAAATCGAGTGAAATAAAATAAATAAAACAAATTAGCCAGACCATTTGTATCTCTTCTTAAGTTAAGTAGATATTATATATATGTATACTAATTAAATATCTACATTTAACACGAATTTAATTAGTAAGAAGATAAACAAATACTCGAAAAAGAAACAAATAGAGATAAGAAAAGGGGAAGGAGGAAAGGATTTATCAATGAAGCAAAGAAGATATCTATTGTTTCGTGAAAGCAACAGGCTTTCATAATCATTTTGTCACAAAATAGTAAAGTATTTACTTCAAGTATTTCACATCGACGATCCTAACAAACAGAAGAGAAAGAGAGAGAAAGAGAGAAAGAGAGCAAGAGTTTGTGTGTGTGAAACAGAGAGAAAGTCAGAGAAGAAAGAGAGAAGTGTTTAGTTTCCCAGAGTATCAGTCAACTTCTTCTTCGTCTTCTTCTTCTAACTCATCATAGGGTAAGTACGTGTAGTCTATATCATCTATCTGCTTCTACATTTGAAAAGCAGTCATGAACTCTCTCGTTGAACTTTCTTTTATCTCTCTTACACATACACACTCTTTCTCTTTCTCTTACTTTATCTCATTCTCTCTCGAATAGAGTAAAATGAAAAGCACATATTCAAAGAACACCATACACTAAGCTTACTCTTCTTTGTTTCGCTTAGAAGCTTCACCATGATGACGGCACCATCAGCATCAACACAGCAGTACTAGTAGCAGCATCAACAGAAACAGCAACAGCAGCAACTGTAGCAGTAGGAGATAGAGGAGAGAAGTTTAAGCTTTGTAACGAAAAAGGAAGATCTTTGAGTCTAAATCCACCTGATGAATCTTCAGGGCGTAACCATTCTGCCAAAATTAATCTTCCACGAATGACATCGCCACCTATTTTGTACTTTCTCTCTGTTTTTCTCTTGTACATAAGATAAGATTGCAGAAAGAAAGAGAGAGAGAGAGAGAGAGAGAGAGAGAGAGAGAGAGAGAGAGAAAGAGAGATAATCAGTAACAGGAAAAGAAAGAAGAGTGGAATATACTACTGTCTGTCTCAAGTGCAATCGCGAAGAGAGAATGGAGTAAACTATGTGAAGACAAAAGCCAGCCTGTAGAATCTCCCGAGAAATATTTCGTCCCACGAATAGACTAGCTTGTGTCTTCTTCCTAAATATATACAGCTCTATTTCTGTCCAACTTTTTCAACAACAATCGTTTCTTCTTCTTCTTTTTCTTTTTCTTTTTCTTTTTCTTCCTTTTCTTTCCTCTACACTTTTACGAGAACACCTAACTCGTAATCGTTACCACCATACAAATCTGTACGACTCTATCTGTGAGTGTCGTCCGCTTTAATGGATTTTTACGAGCACTGTCTGTCTTTTTTTTCTAGAAAAAAAGAAGAAAAAAAGGATATAAGAAGATTTTTTATCGAGAAAGTATCGAAGAGACGTCGTATTCGTTGTTAACTAAATTCACTTTTAATCGTTACCTGATAATTATTGAATCTTTCAGGATAATGACCAAGAGACATTAGTGCGTTCTGATTTTGAAGGGTAATATATATTTATAACATTTGTCAGATGGGAACCCAAGGACAAAGTATAAATGTGCAATTCTTTAAATTGGTATAGACTTTTAAAAATAAAATTCATGATAAAAAGAGTGAAAGAAATTTTATTTATAATTGATTTGTAATTTACGAGAATTAAGTGAAAATCGTCATTATTTCTACAATTGCTGATTCATCTCTCTTTCTCTCTCGGTCTTTTTCCTTCGTCAATTTTTACCGTCTCTCTTTTCCTTTAAAATTTCTGTTCAATCTCCACTCACACTCCCTTTCTTTCCCTATCTATAGATTTTCTGTTGAATCTTTATTTCTTTTTCATTTTCCGTTTTTTTCTATTTCTCATTTAAACTCTCTATTTTTTTCCTCTCTTTCTCTCATTGAATTCTCTCACTGGGATTTATTTCTACAAGATACGGTGAGATTTTCACACATTTCGCGCCCTTCCTGTCCATCTCTACATAGAAGAGAACCGGAGCTTGCAAGCACGCAGTTTAACGTAAACTGCAGTTCGTTACACCTCTCTTTCCCTCCCCTTCCCCCTTACTCTCTCTCTCTCTCTCTCTCTCTCTCTCTTTCTCTCTCACCTATCCTTCCTTCCTTCCTTCCTTCCTTCCTTCCTTCCTTCCTTTCTCCTTTCATGAGCCAACTGCAATTTAATTTGCACTCTCATTCACTAACTATAATACGTGTACGATATCTGTATTTGGAAAGTGAAAATAGGTGCAAATATTCTTTTTTTATATTTATAATATATTTATATACTTTATTTTTTCTATTTTTCTAATCTAATTATTTCCTACCATTGTTAACGTCATTTTAGACGTAAAAAATTCTAATCACGAGAAATTTGTTCAATTTTGAAGTATCTTAACCGTATTATCTACGAGTGGAATAGAAATATACAATTTATTTAAAAACGTTAATTGTTTCTCTCTTTCTCTCTCTCTCTCTCTCTCTCTCTCTCTCTTTGTATTTTTTTTTCAAATAAAACATTTAAAAAAATATAGAAACACAGAAACTAACGAACAACACGCGAGTAATATTTTTCCTGACAGTTTAACTAATTCTTTCAAAAAGCTTCGAGACTTTTCTATCAACGTTCATTAATTCGTTCGACTATACAACCCGATATAAAACTTCAAAAATGGTGAGCTTTTATAAATCGTTCAAAAACCAATGGATTCACGTAACAATGCTCGAGAAAAACGAGACCATAAAGTATATTCGATTAATCTGTTAACCCATTCTCTTTCTCTTGTTTTTTATTCTCTGTCTCTTTCTCTCTCATATTCTCTAACTCTTTATCATACATTCTTTTGTTTCACAAAATAATAAATACGTTGAAATTTATTATTTTGGCAATTATTAATGATTTTAGAAAACCCACTTTGCCATCCATTTCAACAATCATCGGTGGTATTACTATTTAATCGGTTAATACTGTTTCAAATTTTTCATCCTTAATTTTCATTCATTTTATAATATTTTTCTTCTTTTTTTTCTCTTTTCATTTAAAATCCTTTATGCACATATAATGTGTAACGTAATACTTATTTTACAATATTATGTTACTACGTAAATTATTTGTTTGTTTTATACGTGCTCAACATACTTTCTATTCTTTTCTTCTTTTATTTTCTATTCTTCCTTCTCCATTTTTTTTTATTTCCTTTTAGATTTATTTGCTCATACGTGTTAGAAAAATTATCATTTAATAAAATGTACCATTCAAATCGGATTAATATTTTTGTTATTTTTATATTTTCTATTTAAGTAAATTATAGTAGTTTGTCGAAAGTAATTAAAATATTTATTCTATTTCAATTTCTCTATCTCTATTTCTCTCTACCTTAGACTTTCTCTTTCACTCTCTATCTCACACTTTATCTTTCTCACTTTCTTCGTCAGTTTGTTAAATGCAATGAATACGACGCGAACGTTTCTACCTCAAAGAGACAGGAGAGATGAGAGATGTGTTTCACGCTATCCAAGCTCGGGTGCATAATGCTCATGCATACGTTTTAACATAAATGAAGAGAGACCACTAGATGTTTATATGAATTCAGTTTAGCAAATTATTGCTTTGCAATGTTTGCCCAACACTCCATTTCCTTTTCTTTCACTTCATTATTCGTGAGTACGAATTATAATAACTTATGACAATAATAAAATTAATTGAACTTCATTTAAATTGTTCGTATTAATTTGCGTTAATTCATGGATTATATTATAAATTAATCATTTTAATTTTTGATAATATTTCAAATTGAAACAATTCGTGGTTGTTCCGTCATTTATCGGAACAGTAGGAGTAAGATTATACAACGGAGGAGTCGGATAAGATATGCATTTACAAAGATGCCCGACCGAGGACTATGCAAAGAAATAGAGAGTATTTGTTTAGGACCTTTGGGTTTTATTGCGTCGGCATCTATTCATAGAGTATAAAGAACTAATACAGCAATAACATAGGGCATCTTATCTCGAATTTCCTAGAACTTGGAACGCAGTATATTTGATCAGATATCCCCACTCCAAGGTCGCATCGGAGCTCTTTGGTGGGATGTATCGTGGAGGGGGGTGGGGAAGAGGACAGTTACAGTTTAGCCCAAAAATAGTCAGTTGTCCATACTCGTTAGGCGGAATCACATCCAAGTGATCCGAGCAGCATTCAATACATTACACAAATTCAACTAGTCAGTAACCCGAGGTTATTACTAGTAATAAGCATCAAAGTTAGCATAGATCATTATACAAGGTCCAAGCACCATACTGATCTCTTGGGAACGAGTAATAATAAATAGTCACATTTCATTACAATTTGAAGTGTATTATTTGGATCAACTCCTTCCGTCCTTACAACGCGGAAGTGGAAAGAGATAGCAGTCTTTTTCTTAGCACAGTGGGAAAGTGCGTGCACGAAAGCGTGCACAGTACGGRAGTGGGAACCAGCACTACCGTACAACGTACATTTGGTTCTGCGAGTCGGATCAATCGTACATAAATGGTCCTTCGAGCCGGATCAATCGTACATTAAATGGTCCTTCGAGCCGGATCAATCATACAGTGGTGAATGTTTCAATATTTTAAGGATTTTCTTAAACGTTGATATTCGCGTTTAAATATTTCTATGCACATTATATACCTATTTAAATTTCTCTTATCATGCATTCATGTTTTTATTTACTGTAAATTTGTGTGTGTGTGTGTGTGTATATATACGTGCGTCCATTGTTTTACCAAAGAAAAGTATTTCAAAACGAAGATTTCATACGAATCAAAGAATTGTGAAATCGTTTCCCTTGATACACATGATAGAATCGTTTTAGAATCGCTATTTGGATATGAAGTTTGTTTAGACTTACTGAATAATAGTTTCCCGAAAATTTACCTACAAAAAATTTCAACTTTAAATAAATACAACGAATTTCTTTTATATTTTTAATATAAATGCGCGTATAAATTCTCTTATTTGTTTAATAAATATTTCATAAACGTTATACGTGTATAAACGTAAGCTCAAATTTATTTGCTTTCTATTTATTATTATTATTATTAT
>NW_014569603.1:96896-99879 GCF_001313835.1 Polistes canadensis
CTTTATTATATTATTTTATTTCTATCTTTTAAAATTAGAAATCTTATCGTCTTTAAAAATAACACTTCTTTTTTCTTTATTTTTTATGACAATTCATTATTTCTTCGAGTAATTTTTATTCTAAACACTCTCTTCTCTCATTTTCCTTTCTTCAATATTTACAAAATAAATCGTCGTTCGATGTTCGAGTACGTAGGCATATTCTGTTCATTTTTGTCTAACACAAAAAGAACTTAAATTGAAGTTTAAATGAAAATAAGAAGAAAAAGATAGACAACTTTTCTTCTTCTTCTTCTTCTTTCTCTCTCCGACGTTCATAAAACAATGAAAAATAAAAAAAGCTTCGCTTTTAATATCCAGCTTCATTAAAAGGGAAAATTTCTTGTTCGTTACCATTATCTTAGTATATGTACCCAACTACGACTTGGTAAAAAACTTTTGAGGAAAAAGTTACGCTTTTAATCGTTTTCCCTTAGTTGCCATAAGTAACCCGAATTCGCATGAAATATTTACGAATAGTAATTCCTTCGGAAAAGGGTTTTTGAAAAGTATACCGGTGGGGTTTAATAAGTTTGTGCGAGCACGTTCGATAGCTTTTAAAAAAGAGTTCATTTGTGTTAAATTTATAAATAAAATATTTCAATATAATAAATATGGTAAAAGTTACCTAAAAAGTATTCATTCATATTCATGCTTCTTCGTTCACCATTTACTTACGCGGACATTTTCATAAATAGATTTCTCTTCATTAACACCTTCCCTGCCGCGTGTACGGTATTACGGTAAATAATAATCAAATAAAAATTATCAATCATCTAATCAGTTTTATCTAGAAACACATGCACAACACATTGACAAATAGGAAAGGAATATAAAGATTTTGTGAAAATAGTTCGGGGCAATGATCGAAAGATTCGTCGAGGTAGGTGTGGTTCCGTATCCGTTTCCATTTCCGTTTCCGCAAGATCCCAGGAGACGTTAGATGCTTCGGAAAGCAATTTACGCGACATTTGAGAAAAATTGTTCGTTCGATTCCCAAGGCAACAACGTGTCGTTGAATCAGTTCTAATACAGATATCTGAGTAATAAATCGTCCTTTACGATTCATTACCGATCAATTTGAAACGATCTAATGAACGATTTCTCATTAAACGAAGCGCACGTTTTTTTTCCTACATAATTTTTAAAATAAAATAAAAACTATAATATATTCGTCTTCTTATGTCCTTTTTTTCAAATTTAATTTTATTTTATCGTTAAAAAATTTCGTTAACAATTTCGTTTCAAATTCGTTCCATTGGCAATGAATTTTTAATAAATTTTTAGGCATTATATAGAAAAGAATAAAAGCAAAAGAAGAAAAAAAAATCGGTATTCACGCTTACTCCTTTTCTTTCTTCTATTCAAGGTATCGAAAAAAATAAAAAAAAAAAAGGAAAGAAAAAAAGAACGAGCTTGCAACAAATACACACAAAAGCTTCCTTCTCGTCTTCGGTGAAAGCTTGAAGGAGACAATGGAGGAATCTTTTATAGACGATAGATTCTGAAAAGCGTCGAGCCTGAACTAATTTTTGTATTCATCATTCATACGAATTTACTATATATATATTCTTTAATTTAAAACTTACATTTTTCTTTTCGGTAATAAGAAAGGAAAATAAAAAACAACGTCAACATTCAGGATAAAACACGTATCTCATATAATCACTCGAACATTTATTTACATTTAGAATTTAGTAGGTTAATGTACACACACACACACACACACACACACACATACATGTACTAGAGAATACAGTGAATAAATATAGGTCACCTTGTTTATAGAAGAAATAATACGTTTCAGTAAACATTCCTTTGTACCTTAAAAGATCGAGGTTTCAGTTGAGTTCAAGTACTCGTCTCGTTGGTAGGTGAATCATTTATCCTCTTGCAATATGCAATTATAAAATTGTTTCACCAAAATGAATACGTAGATATTATTCCAAAATTTGTTTAAAGCGTTTATTCTTGCAGGAACGTTGAACTCTTCGGTAGAGTTCGAAGCATCAAATATAAAGGGTTGGGTGTTAGAAGCAAAGCACAAATCTTGTTCGTGGAAAAACGAGGGAACATGACGCACCTATTTATGATTCATATAAATCGCATTGCACGTAGCCAAGAATAGAGGTGGTTATAACGCGCCAGGTCCATTATCTCCGGGGCGTGTAACGCAAATACGGTTTTCGCAGAGTGCGTTATAGAGCTAACATGTACCCCTTTTCCCGAGGATAAAGCGTGCTATGAATATTTATTTATACCTGTATATATATATATATATATATATATATATGGTATATATATATATATATATGGTTATTGCAAAATAAATTCGTACTCGTTGTTTCTACTACCGATTCACTCGAAACAAAAAAGGAAAAAAGAATTGGGAGAGAGAAAAATAAAAATAAAATTGAGAAAGCATCTGAATGTAAACTGCTTCGTCATTATACTCTTTTATTTCTATGTAATATATATTTTAGAATTTATTTGTTCTTTTTTTATTTAACTTGTATACATTGTATATATATGATATATGTATTTTGTATATATTATTTATACACTTTTTATATATATTTTTAATATTTTTTTTTACATATATTTAACAAATAATATTATTGTAATTATTAATATTTGCATATTTTTGTATGTAGTTATATAAAAATGATTGTTTTTGTTAAAGTATTGACAGTAAAAAAAGAGGAAAACAAATATTTTACAGCGTATTTTAATTATTTACTTATTTATTTATAGACATACGCAGGAACATAATATGTATATTAAAATTAACACTAGATTTACCAGAGCAGTCATTTTGACTGGTCGTACAATTTCAATTCAAAATTCCTACTACATATAACTTTTTATTTCCGAATTGATGTTATGACTTTTGTAGCTATAAGTAGAGAATACATTTTATGAATTTTTTTTTTTTTATTTATGC
>NW_014569603.1:101343-172472 GCF_001313835.1 Polistes canadensis
AATAGGATATTGCAATTACAATAAAACTACAAATATTTGCAATAAATGCAAAAAAAATCTATGCGRAAAGTGTACACACAGCAAAATTTACATATGGAGAAATTGTGAGCGACAAACTGTAAAAAAATTAGTATCTTGTTATTTGATAATGTCTATAAATCCATTTATCTATTAAAACTAATAATGTTTAACTWTTTTTGTCATTTTTTAAGAGTGAATAAAGGCTGAAATCCACAATAAACATGTTTTTTTATACACCAGTCATTTTGACTGGTTTGGTAGAAATAGGTATAGCTAAATGGCTGGTATATCTAGTGTTAAATATCGAACCTATCGTTTGAATTTAATGTCTGTGTAAAATACATACAAATAATAGGAATATAAATTGTAATATTTAAATCTATCCCAATAGTGTAGTATCACTAACCAATTACCTTATTAATGTTCTAAGCACGTTAACGAGATATAGACACAGGGACAGAGAGATGGAGAGAGAGAGAGAGAGAGAATCTCCGAGAGTAATTCGAATGAACAAGAAAATATGTTCTTTGTTATAGTCGTACGTCAATTTCCGCCCTGTTTCGCTATACCCTTTTTCGAATCAAAATCAATATCAATTAGAGACAAAACTCTCTTACGGAAGTTATTATTTCTGAAAGCTATAACAATTAAACTAAATTATCCTCGAGAAAAGAAACCAAACTCAATATTTTTCTACAAAGTCGTTTTAATTGATTTTCTTTTCTCCTTTTTGTTTCTATGTACAAAAAGTTCGATCAAATAGAAATGAAATGAATTGTTTGGTCAATTTATATAATTTAGATTTCATTGTTATTATTATTATTATTATTATTTATTTATAACGATACGTTGATAACAAAATTAATTTCATTTCTTTTTTTTTAATCTCTATATATATAAGCTTTTTTATTTTATTTTTAATTTTTTTTATTTTCACACAGTTTTATTTTTTGTTTCAGTTTTTATTTTTTATTTTTCATTTTAGTACAATCGAAGAGGGAAATAGAACAAAACTAATTTACATTGTCCAGTTTTAGGTCGCTGAAACGCTGATTGCAGAGGGCTTTTGTCGTTTTCAATTTGCGAATAACGCATCCAATGGGATTTCTCGGATGCAGTTTTTGTCGTTATATGCACGAATGAAATTTAAATCGTGAATATCGTTACTGTAGCTCGATGAAAGGCTCACCAAAAGAGAATTTTCAAATTCGCGTAAAGGGACGAGAAAAAAAAAATCGAAATCAAACGTCGTTTGTCCCAACGTCAAACGTTGAAATCTTAAATTCGTTATTCCCTTCTTCGATTCGTTTTAATCGTTTTGGTCTCTTTAACATTGCTTTCTATTTTTATTAAATCGTTTAGATTTTTACGTGATCTATATTACTTTTTTCTTTCCTTTTTTTTTTTTAATATTATTAGCACGAATCTTTTTATTTTCTCGTTTTTCCCATTTAAATTCGTTTTCGAAAATGAAAAATCGTTATAGACATATGATCTTATTTTCTATCGATCGTTAACAATCGAAACGAAGAATACTAAAAATTGTAAAGTAGGTATTTCGAAGTATAGCGTGCATTCAACGGTCATCCTTAATCATATTACCAATTACCGAATTACCAATTAACAACTATTCCTGAAATCCGAAATGTTCGTAACATAATACAAGAGAGAGCTCTCGTGACCTCGTTTGATTTTCAATTTTCCCGAATTAGGTACATGTTCGCGATTGAAAAATAACGAGTGTAATTAATCGTTTCGTTATATCTAACACGTGCTCGAATGGAATCAAATGCGAGAGAGAACAAAAGGACGAGGTTTTCGAGGGCTTGTAAAAAGATAGTTAACGTGTGTTGTATAAACGTGTGCTAGCTAGATATGCTCCGCGAATCAAATATAATAAGAAAATAAAAATAAAATTAAAATTAAGTAAAAGAAGGAGAGAGAGAAAAAGAATAGAAATACACGAAGGCAGAGAAAAAACAAACAAAAAATAGTAAGTGGTTATTCTCGTATCTAATATCGTGGCTCATAAAGTTTTTATACAAGAAAAAAAAAAGAAAAGGAGAAGAAGGGAAAGATTATGCGGGGTTAGGGGATGGTGGTGCCGGTGGTGGCGGTGATGGTAGTGGTATATGAGGGAGTAGAGTTGAGTTACGAGCATGGTGAGAAACTAGGGGTGGGCATGATATATGATCACCGCGAGTTAAGCTTTCGACGGCTCGTTGTAGCGGACAACGTAAACGAAGCTCATTTTTGAGCTTTGTGCATGTGAGTAAGTTATATATATATATGTATTTTAGTGTATGTACGTACTCAAGTCACGGTTAAATTTTCCTTTATCAGAGAAAAAGAGAGACAGGGTGACTCGTAGCAGCCGGTTAAAATTACCAACCCCTATCTTTCCCTCTCTTTCTCTCTGTCTATTTTTTTATCTTTCTATCTTCCTTTTGCTCTTTATATTTCCTTCTCTTTTCTCAATTGCAAATACAGCAATATGCATATTTAAAAGGATATACTGTTACTAATGGAAAACGTGAAACAACAAACAGCACTCGTTGAGAAGATGTTCCGCCTGATCCTTTCGAGAGTGGTTGAATTTCGTTGCTATTGTTGCCATCTCTCTCACTCTCTCTCTCTCTCTCTCTCTCTCTCTCTCTCTCTCTCTCTCTCTCTCTCCCTCGTTTCTCTCTTTCTTTCTTTCTTTCTATCTTATTTACTCTCTCGTTCTCTTACTTTCTCTCTCTCTCTCTTTCTCTCTTATTTACTCTCTCACTCTCTTACTTTCCCACTTTCTTAATATCCTTTTCTATTTCCCTCTCTCTTTCTCTATCTTTGTTTCTTACTCTCATATTCTTTCTTATTCTCTAACTCTCTTTAACTTTCTTACTGTCTTACAATCTGTCACTCGTACTCTCTTATACTTTTACAATTTATTTCTCGTACTGTGTCTTCCCTTCTTACATTGAAACAAATTTCGTAGAAATTTCATAGTAAGCAAAAGACAATTCTCTTCGTTCATTCATTTAACTTTCAGTAAATCCTTTCAAGAAACGTTTCTCAAAAATGATTGTTTCTTTCAACTGTACATTGCATTAAAATAATACTATACTATTACTTACGTTATTAATTATATATATTATCAAACTTGACTATTTTTAATTCTCGTTAGAATTCCAATTTCGAATATTTCATTACGTACACCTACATACGTCCATCTTTTTTATTTTCCTTCAGTAAAAAACAAAAAAGAATTTGATAAAGATTAACTGAGAAACTAATAACGATGATAATATGACGTTATATAACGAAAAAAAAAGCGTCATAATAAACGTTATAACGATTCACAAACGAGGACGTACAAAAGAGCTGCGGTAGATTTAACTAAGAGATTATTTTCATTGTACTAAAAGCAACATAGTTTTTTCATGGCAATGGTCAAAAAGAGAGAGGAGAGAGAAAGAGATAGAGAGAGAGAGAGAGAGAGAGAGAGAGAGAGAGAGAGAGAGAAAAGACTTGGCTTGCTAATACTGTGGATTCGAAAGAAAACGTTTAGTAGTTGACCTAAGTTTCGACAATCGTTTGAATTTGCCATAAACTTGTTTCACAAACAACTTTGTTATCCAAATTCTACCAACTAAATAACGTTTATTATTTTATCATGGACACCAGCAAAGAGAAACTATCTTTAACATTCTATCATTTTCGAGTACTTGTGTATCTTGTACTTTGAAAACAAGATACATTCTCTCTCTCTCTCTCTCTCTCTCTCTCTCTCTCTCTCTCTCTCTCTCTATCTCTATCTTTGTCTCTCTTAGTTTTTGGTGGGTTGAGGACATTGTCACGCTTCACTTTAATCGTTGACAACTACATGACACAACAGGTGAACTCAACCCATTCCACATTCTAGAACAAACTTCCGTGGTACACATGTGTAAAGGGTGAACTGAAAGATAGATAGAGATAGATAGATAGATAGATAGATAGGTGGAGTAAGATGAAAACAGTATGAGGAGCAAACAACGAGAATCGTTGGGAAACAGCAACAACGTCAGCGGTTCTTGACATTCTGAAGGTTCTAACAACCACTATAGGACGAACGTAGTAATTTTCCATGGAGAAGTTAAGGGAGTTTAATTTGTAGACCTTTTGTTACTTGTCTCATCGGTGAAGTGAAATTAATCGTAGTGGACGGGCCTTGCATATTATCTTCTACTTATCTACTTAGATATTACATTACTTCCTCTAAACTATGAATAAACTTGCCCTGTGGTCCTACCATCTATCTGACTCCTTTTCTCTCTCTCTATCTCTCTCTTTCTCTCATTGCAACTTACTTCTCAAGTATCTACTCGAGAATTTGATATGTTCAACGCGATTGTTTGCTATCCCATTCTTCTTTCCGTCAAACTCCTTCATTAAAACATTGTCTTTGCAATACTCGAACAACGCGTACATTCTTAAAGAAATATTATTATTATTATTATTATTATTATTATTATTATTATTATTATTATTATTATTATTATTATTATTATTATTCATCGTTGTGTATAATAATTTCGAGATGCATTCAATTCAAAGTTTCAACAAACTCGGTCGGTTTTTTACTCATTAAAGTCGACCTTCGGTGACGGTAGATCGAAATTCATATTTATCATTTTCTTTTTATACGATTATTTTTTTCTTTCTCTCTTTTAAACGTCACATTTTTCAAAGATTTTATTTTCGTGTTCATATTTCTTTTTTTAAGTATAAAGTATGATATAAATAAAATTGTATCGTAGATATATATATATATATATTCGTAAATTTTTAAATGTTTTCTTTTAAGTAATAATTTAGTTTTGGAATTTAAATATTTAATTTTATCTTTCTAGGGGTATTATTTATAATTCGTAAATTTTCTGACGTTTTTAAAAAAGGAACCGTCCATTACGAACACGTAGTCGTCGGAGTCGATAGAAAAAGTTCGAAAGAAGCTACGGTCGTTTCTATTTCGCAAGAAACCGTACTCAGGAGAATAGTACAAAAGCTTGGCAGTTCTACGGTAAACTATTCAAATCGCACCAACGTCCAAAACTCTCTTTCTCTTTATCTTTCTCTTTATTTCTTTCTTTCGCAAAAATGAACGTTCCTGCTTCGTATTTCGTTTGGCGCCTGTTCTTTTACGACGATCATTTGTTACCGTTGTCAAGGAAAATCGCGAAACGTAACTCGTTTCTACGTATGTATATATATATGTGTGGATGGGTGGGTGTGTTTAGAGTAAATAAAAAGAAGACAACACGTTGCTGGACCAATTTTCGTCTTTCTGGAAAGTCGAATGGACTTTCTCTCTCGCGAGTTCACCGAAAACGAATGAGTTCAATATATCGTACAACAAATAAAACAGTGTATAAATTTAAGTGATATATATATATATATATAGAGAGAGAGAGAGAGAGAGTAACAACAAACTTGAAGCTCGGAAATGATGATACAGTTGGCTAAAAAGATTTGACATATTTGTTACAGTCGTTTGTTTTGTTACTTTCTATCGACAATTTTCTACAAATCGTGATAAACGATAATACTCGTTGACAATAAAGCATTATTCAACCTATATTTTTTTGTTTAAATTACAAATTGCATTAATAACGCCTATATATATATATATATATGCATTTAACACAAACATTAAAAATATTTAATATGAAGTAATCATTAATATTTTGTGTTGTAATAAATTTATATAATAATATATATATATATATTTTATTGTAATATTTATTTTTTGATCATATGTTAAAATATATAACAGAAAATAAGAGAGAAAGATACATGAAGTCTTTTAATAAATCATTTAAATAAGGATCAAAAATAATTAATCATTTTTTTCTAATTTTCTTATTATAAGAAAAATAATATGTTTTTATCGAATTATATAATTATTTTGGATAAAATTTACGGATCAAAATTTCAAAGGATCCTGTTACACATTCGCCAGTAATGAAAATAATTTTCTTTGTAGGAGAGATGAAAATGTTTGAAATATCATCGGTTTATTCTAGTACTTATATGACAATTCGCTGTAAGTATAAAGTACACGAAAATACAAAACTGTTAGAGAGATCAAGACTGTTATTTGATTCAATCTTTCAAGAGAAACAGTATAAAGGTTGGAGAAACGAAATAGAGAAAAGGGTCGAGTAGATAAATGGAATAGGACAAAAACCTATCCGTATTGCATCGCAAGTACAATCCGTGCTTTTAATCTTGTCGTGTTCTAACTGAAATTATTTTCATTGGCAAACGAGAGAAACAAACACAAGTATCTTTATCTTTCTCTTTCTCTTTCTCTTTCTCTCTTAATCTTCCACGTACACCTTATCAACGTTAATGTAATAATAAATATCATTCCCTATAAAACATCGTTTGTCATCTCATCTCAATAATATTCTACTAAATATCTCCTTTCGTAAGAAAAGAATATAACTTCTAAAAATAAATATCCTCCAGATCGAATAATTATTAATGATAAATTAAAGATACAGATAAAAATGAAACTTTCATTCAATATAATATTATCGATACTAAATAATATAACAAAAATGATTAAAAAGTTAAAATCATTCCAATCGATCAATTCGTACCATCTTACTTAGAAACCTTGTAACACATTTTCAGATAAAAACTTGTAGCAACAAAAATTAGGGTAGGTAAAGATAGACACGATGGTGGTCGTCGATCATTCAGCCATTTGACTGCTGAAACTTATCGATTGCGTATTGAGAAAAATTCCGCTGAAGGATTAAAATTTTTTTTAACAATAGACTTTGCTGAGTCATCTTAGTTATTATAATATAACGACGATGACGATATTATTGACAAATGATTGAAATGTTAAGAGATGTGATTAAAGTGACATGATCAAATATAGTATAACTATATGGTGAAAGATTAAACGTACACATCTGTGCTTTCTATACATGAGAACTGGATGTATCGGTGTCCTTCCAGTCGACCTACGCAAACAATCCCTCGAGTGGTGTAATTCAATGTACGCACACAGGACACCCTCGGACCACCCACCAACCCACCCATCCCTCTCCCCCTCCTCCTTCTCAAACCAGCAAACCACTACCACCATCACCACCAGTAACAGCAGCAGCAGCACCAACTCGTTGTACGAACCATGCAATCAAATTATATACGATCCAACGAAGCAAATACGTAAAATGTCAGAGAACGTTCGATACGATATATCGTTCCGACACCTATAGATACATCATGCTCTACAGAGCGTTCTAGAGCTCGAATTATTCATCGTCTTCCGGTTCGAACAACAGAGAGCATTGATGATGTCCTATGTTCCACGATATTCTTTACTTGTTAGTTTCTCGTTAGTTTTCCTGACCTTTTATCATTAATTCTATTCTACCAGAAGTATTCTACCATCTTTTTTTTAAACTCATTTCCAATAAATTTTTCTTAAGTTTCTTTTTTCTTTTATTATATATATTATATATATTTCAGATATACTCGAGATCAGATTTTCTTGTTTTCCTTATTTTTATGTAGAAAAGAAGAAACAACGAATTAGTAATATATCACGAAATAGGATTAAGGATCTCTATTATACTTTATTATATTATTATACTCATCGTAGAGCATTTTTTATTGCAACAAATTTGCAATCAATTTTATATTTTTCTTATTTTTATTTGATTTCAGTACTCCAGACTTTTTTATTTTAATATTCTTCCTTTTACATGTAAAAAAAAAAATATAATGAATCAGTAATTTTAGGAAACAAGATTAAGGATTTTTCGAACAAGTCATTGTTCAATTACTGTACTCACATTATAATCCTATGAATGTTCCCCGACAAATGTTTAATTGGGATTTAGGTATTACATGATTCGAGCTTTCAGGATAAAAAAGATGAAATTAAACTGATGATGAATCAAGTTAGGGGTGAGGAATAAACAGGAAAAGAAAGAGAATGGATTCGATCTTGAACGTGACTGGAGTTAAATATAGATGATATCTATGGATTTTATTGCTTGATATTGTATATATATATTTTATAGGAGTTTGAAGTTGCATAATCGGTAAGTCTGAGGAAACAAAAGTTTTACACGTTTCCAGGATGCTCCTCATCGTGTATCTAAGGACAAGTAGTAACCGTAGCAGGCAGATAGAAGTTGCAAGTTCCTCTTTTAGACGATATGACGAGTTTCGAAGATATTTGAGTTTAAAATGGAAATGCAAAGAGGAAGAACACTCACTGATTACAGTACCAAAGACTACGGAGATAATTGAGACAGATAATAAGTAATTATAGCAACGTGTTCGTTTGAGAAATCATCGTACCGTGAACGCCGTTTGGAAAAGTCGATAAGGAAACATGGATTACCTTTAATACAGAATAAAAATAAAACAGACAGAAAGATAGAGAAAGAGAGAGAGAGAAAGAGAGAGAGAGAGAGAAAAAAAAAATTAGTTTGTCTTAATTTTATCTTTGTGTTTTTCATTTAATTTCTTAAACGATTTATAAAAGGAAAAGTTACGTTTATATAAATAAAAATTGTAAATACTTCTCAATATCATTTTATTCGACGTTTTGTTAATATCGATAAAAAATTGTAGTTAGTTAAAAATTGACTGCAATAATATATATACGTGATCTTTATATAGGTATTAATTTTACGTTTGGTTAAATTCATCTTTTAAGAAGATGATTAATCGACGATCAAAAGTGTCCAAGGTAGTGCTTTCATTAAAAGCCATCTTAACTTTAACGATAAATTTCTTGTACAATATCGTTCTATAAGTTTCTTTCATCTTTTTCACACTACATCATCTTATTAAATGAATATGCGTACATATTCGTGTATACATATATGTATATATGTATATGCATGTGTATGAGTAAATATATATGAGTACGGCGCATTTCATTCCACAAATAATTGCTCGGTCTTACGTGCTTGCGACACATTAATTATGTGAATGATTATACCGACGTTTCTCAAGGTCTGTATCAGGATTCCCTTCGAGCGATTATTCACCACAAATGATGAACATTTGAAACGTTATTTGACGAGATCTCTGCTACGTTTCATAATAATACAAATCTTTGGAGAATCTCTGCTTGTATTGATTTTTCCTCGAAATAACTCGGAACTATCTCGAATTTACTCAAAATTCATTCGCACATACATATAAGAGCACACGTGTGTAATTTTATTTTAAGATATGCTATAGTTATTATTAGAGTAACATGTTTCTAATGAGAAATCATAGAAACAATTATTTTTTTATCTAAATCATCGATTTCATCTAATTGTCAATAAAAAAAAATTATAAAAAATCATCTCGTACGATATTTAAATACGTTTCTAATAAAAATTAAAATATGCGTGATAGAGTAAAAAAATGAATTAGGGTAATCTGTTCATATATTATCAGTAATAAAAATAAATATATAAAAAAAAAAGAAAAATGTTATCAGTAAAAGCAAGGAGGGCAAAGTTCTAATTCGTATCTTCAGTTGCACGTTACATCGAGAAAAGATAAGCAGCTTAATTTCGAATGAGATTAGTCTGAACGTTCGATCTTCTACGTTCTCTGCTTCTCTTTGCCACGTAACTGTGCCGTTATTCCCTCACGACGAGTTTAATCTCAAAATTAATCCGGAAACGAACCATTGTATTACGATCTTCCTTTTTTTTTCTTTTTTATCTCCCCCTATTTTTAATTCCCCTTTCCAAAAAGATTATACAATCAAGAACTTAATAAGTATGAGAAACGAGTCTCGTTCTAATATTTTCTGTGGTCCTTCTCGTATATTAGTCAATAAATTTAAATATTTCATTAAACATTAAAGAAAATTTATGAAAAATACTTAATGCGATATGAAATAATATGATAAAATAATTCCAATTATTTTAAAGATTAACATTATTGTTAAAGATTATAATTAACATTATCTAATAGATCATTGAAATTGTTGATTTGAAATTAAAGAAAGAAAAGTAAGTTTTCAGATAAAAAAGTTGTATGATTATTAAAATGATTGAAATATTTAAAACGATGAGAAAGATAAATTATTATAGAGTAATTATATCTCGAACAATAATATATCATGAATGAAGATAAATGAGGTAGGTTTGCGAGTGATCGAGATCAATATCAAGATAGATGCAATGTAAGCGTGTTACAAACGATATCACTTGTTCCGTGCATGCGCGCGTGCGTGTTACGCAATTCGATCATTCGTTCTTGAATAATTTCACGTTCGATTCCGTACCGTCTTCGATAAGCCGATAAACGTGCATGGTTTGCAGAGTCCATAAATTAGGAGGAGAGAGTTCGATTTGTGCTCTTTGGTAATCTCCTTCATTGGCATACGAGAGGATTCGGCATTATAACTTCAGGATGCATTTGCGTACAATATCAATCTAGAAATACTTGAGATTTTAATGAAAGCATAGTATAATATTCTAATATCCATATATGCGCGTAGTCTCTTTTTGTAATAATTTAATCCTCTATAATGTGTGTGTGTGTGTGAGAGAGAGAGAGAGAGATTTATAAATATTTTAAAAACACGTATTCTCTCTTGTTTTTTGAAATATTTTCAAGAATTTTATTTTATTTTAATTTATCGTTACTATTGATTCAAAATCTCTTTTTAAATATATTGTCATTATAATTAATATGAATAATACTAAGGTTATATATTATATTATATTTTTGTGTTAGACATTATAATTATATATGAAGCAAATTTAAAAATAAATTACTTAATTTAAATTTAAATTAAAAGTCAGAGAAACCAGATAGAGGATGGGGGTTATTTACATTTTTTTAAATAATTATTTAAACTTTCATTGTGTTTCATTTTCAATTGAAATCGATTAAATATCAATCAAAATTCAAATCTTACAATTAATGTATTTGATATCATCGATATGCAGCCTCGATACGAGATCGCAAAGTTTATTCATTCGATTTAATGTTTTATTCTTTCCTTCTTTTTTTTTTCTTTCTTTTTTTTCTATCTGGAATTATAGTTTTCGTGTTGAACAAATGCACAAACCGATACTTTATTCGGTCATTCTGAAAAATGTTAACTCCAAAACCAGACAAGGTATTTTTTTGTTATTGTAAAATACCTTTTTTGTTTCTGCGTGAGAACACGAAAGTTTCATATCTGTCGGTAGGAATGAACGCACGTATGCGATGAACATTTCTATCGAAATTCTATTCGATTTCGTGTTTTTTGTTCTTTATCCTGAAAAATAAAGGACTTTAAAAAATGTTTCTACCTTTTGACGATTATTTCAATACCGATTCACCGATTACACTATGAATTCGTATAACTTTGATCATGAAATAGAAAAGATAGAAAAATTTTTGCAGTTAAAGTTTTTTGTGAAATGTTATATTTAATATATGAAACATCGGATTTTGTGCAACATATGTTCAGATAACTTACTTTGTTTTACAATTCAACAAATTCAACATTATATTAAAAGAATATATCATATTATCTACCACGCAAAACTCGTAACTCGAAAATTCGAATTCGATATCGCGTACTCGTTTCTTTTCATTCTTTGCATAGGAAATTTATTGAGAACGAGTTCAATTGAATATATATATATTTTTTGTTTAATTCAAAAACCTCTCCCCACAAACACATTTTAAAGATAATTATAATATTTAATATTTTTCGTATTGTGATTCGTAAAGTTATTTTCATTAGAATGAATTTTTAATCGTCGAAACAAAAATTATTCGTTCGTAATTTTCAATTTGAATGTTTCTCTGGTACTTTTATAAACGTAGAAATATTCAAATAGCGATAATAATAATATATTAATATAAATCCATAAAAATTTATAGATAAATTTTTAATTATCGATATAAGCTTTTCAGATGAAATTTTTAGGAAATGTTTATACAAGTAATCGTAACACGTTCGTATGGTCGATAAGCTTGCTTAGTAACAAAGAAAACAAATAGTTCTGTATGTTTAAAAGAGAGAGAGGAAGAGGGGAAGAGAGAGAGAAAATAGTAGACTTTCCTGCAGGGATTCTAAGAGCTGTCACCGACTGGATTGCGTCTTAACGGCAAACACTTTGTACTTGTCCTCGACGTAAGCAGGTCGTGCCAGTCGTAGTAATACCGAAAACGAAATCCATGGAAGTAAAACGAATCGTATAACATATATGTTAAAGAAAAAGAGACGCTTTCAAAAACTAGACGAGAAAAGTTTTCGCGAAAACCAATTTTGTAAGGACATTAACAAAAAGAACGATCTAAATCTTCCCAAAAAAAAAAAAGTAAACAGAAAAGAACGCTAAATATTTTTTTCTCAACGAACATTAATCCTTCCTACGTTCTTCAAATATTTCTTTTTTTAACGTTGATCATTTAAATGCGCTTATCTTATTAATAAAATATAATGACAAGATTTGTTCAACACGTTGGACTATAAATATTTCGTTTTTCTTTTTTACTTTAAATTATATATAATAATATATAGACTTTATTTGGATTATTAAAATATCTATGTAATAATAAGGAAACAAAAAAGAAATGAAAATTGGAAAAAGTTAAACGATATTCTTACACACAAATGTTATACTCGTTTATTTTAATTTTAACAATAATTGCACGATGCTGCATTTACAAACTTTTTGCTTACTCTTTTATGATTTATATTATATACGAACGAATATAATGGCAATTTAAAAGTTTATCTCGCGATATTAACAGACGCGAGTTACGCAAAAGACGTTGAAATCCTTTCTTGAAGTTTAAATTAGACATTTCGTACTTTTTTTGTTCCTGGTTTAATCACACGAAATTACACAACTGACAGACAGACAGGCAAACAAACAGATATACATAGACATAGAAAGAGACAGAGAAAGATAAATAGATATAAAGTGGTATCTCAAAGATTAAAGCTACATTCTAATTCTAACGTAAGACAAAAACTAATTTCATTTCTCTTCTCTCCTTCACACACACACACACACACACACACACACAAATACACGTATTTCCTTACTTCTTCTCTATCTTTCACATACTTACATAAATATATAATCATTCTCTCTCTTTCTTTCTTTGCAATATGACTTACGATTTTATCTAGAAATATATTCACGAATAATATATATATATTATATATAAGTACAAGAAACAATATAACACGATTGTTACTTTTGAAATATTATATTTAAAATCTTTCGAAAGTTCGTAGGAGATCGTCAATTTTCGCTTTCTACGATGCTCGTTCGTCTCATCTCGAAAATGTTTTGTCTCATTGCTCAAGGCGTCATTGCATTTCTCTGTCTGTCTCTCTGTCTATCTCGTAATTTTACTTCAACAAGCTTTATGCCTTCCTTTTCTAACGTTTACAAGGAGAACTTTAAGATATTTCATTAGGTTTTGTTTTCAAATAATATGAATCGTATTAGTATTATATCACATTCGTCAATAGATTTATCAACAATTTTAAATCAATCAAAATATATATTTCATACTTCTAAATAATTATTAAAACATTTATACAAAAGAAAGTTTGTTTATATGGATTTCAAATTAAAATTATTTAACTAATTAGATAAAAAAAGTAATACAATTCATTTAATTTGATTGAACGAATTTTAATTTGTTCTTATATCGGATGAGATATTTATTTAAATCAAATTAAATGATTTTTTCTAAAGAATATGAATGTTGTTCATTCGTGAATTCGTGTTTATTCGTTATTCGATAGATCTTTCATTCTAATAATAATTCATATTAAATCGTTTTAACCGATTTAAATGGTTGAATGACGTCCAGTAGACACTTTGACTGGACAGAAATTAATCTTGGTTTATTGGGTAACGTGTAAGTCGATCGATATTCTCAGCACTATAGTTACTTGACAGGTTCCTCTTAGCCGTTAGAAACAGAGTGAATGCATGTTGAAAGCTAGCGCGAGTAGTATAAGGGGAGTCACGTTCGGAGATTTAGCCCCTTAATTGGAAGAAGGATAAATCGGAGTGAGATGAATTGACTGCTAAATACAGCGGTCAGATACTGGAAAGCTTTCAAGCCAACGTCTTGAAAGTACATTTATTTTACCCTACTTTCAGTTCTACTCTTATCTCTGATCCCTCATCTTTGATATGAACCTTTGCGGAAATGGTTACCCTACAAAACCACAACATTTTTTTTATCATCTGACATCAGAACAAAATTATAAATACTTCAAACAAATTTTGTATTATTTTTCTAATCTTGCTTATTTAATTATTAAATTTATTTTTAATACGTTCCTTTTTTGCTATGTGTACATGGTAAAATGACGAAAATAATTAATATGCAGTACGCAAACCAGAGCTTCAAACAAAACAAAAAATGTAAATATTATAGATTGCATTTTATATCAAAATACGTATTTTTAAAACGTGTCAAAATACATTCCGCGGTAACTGTACATTGGTCACTATGTTTCAGGGTTGAGAAGCTTACAGAGTGACGCATTCTAATGTATCCCGTAAGTGCAAGAGAATACAGCTACAAGCTCTTGATCGACAACAGATCGAAGAGAGTTACTATGCCATAGGCTTGAGTTTGCGAAAGGGTAAGCAGGGTAAACGGGATGTGAGTATGTACGTCGGGAACACGAGAGTTCGATCCCTTCCAATCCGTTTCGATTATGCCGAGGGTGTCTGCTGTGAGTAAGTGAGAGAGAGAGAGAGAGACAGCAGGGGGAAGAGGGGAAGGAGAGGAGAAGAGAGTAGAGTAACACACTAAGGGCGAATGTCGCCATTGTCCTTCCTGCGTAAGCTGCGGAATCCTCGTGGGAACGTTTAAATGCGCTTAACGAGTTACCTGACCCGAAGATCGAGTGTTCCTACCGCAAACAAAAATTGGTGGAATAAGAAAAAGGGAAAATAACTGGAAGAAAGTACCAAAAAAAAATGGGCAATCGCCTTAACCTTCTTCTTCTTCTTCTTTTTTCTTTTTTGCTTTTCATTTTCTTATTTCCTATCGTGGAACGGTAACAAAAAATCCCAAGGACCGTTTACGAGCTTATTCGAACGGAAAGATTTCACGGGGAAACGATGCTTTTAACGTTTATATCGTTGCGTCCAACAAACCTCATCTACCATTTACCCCTTTTACACCCTTCCTCTCTCCAACCTCCGCCTTCGCCCTTTTCCCAAAAAGATTTCGTTGTACAAAAAAATAGCAAAAGGGTTATTACTATAATCTACTGGCTTACTACTTTCTTTTTTCCTATCCTTACGTTTAGGTAATAACTGCGGATTTTCTTCTTTCTCGCGTATAGGGTGAGTAAATAATGATTTGTTTCCAAGACACGAGGAAAAATAAGTAATCCTTATTTATGTTTAGTTATACTTTTATTTTGATTATTATTTTTATTGTATTAACACTATACGTGTTTTTTTTTGTTCCTTTTTTGCACTACCAAGAATATCCTCGTAATTCGTGATTAAATGTTACGTTACATGGATTACGTTGCCACATTGAATATTTCATTACAAACGATACACATTGTTTGATGTTCACGTTTTAGGAAAATAATTTTGTATTTCTTTTTTATTACCATTATAATTATAACGTTTACGTTAATCGAGTTTATCGATCATTGATTTTCTTCTATCGATATAATCGAAGATGAAATATAGATAGAAGACAAATGATGATTATAATCGTAATTTACGGTTATAAAAATGCTAACGAGTTAAATAAAAGTAATGGTCGTAGGGTGGTTTTGTCAGGGTCGTAAAGTTTCCGAAAAGGCAACCACCTTTTATACGATCAAATTTATCTTTTCGGGGATGAAAACAAGGAGTCTTATACCGGCTACCGAGAAGATTTCCGATTTCGATGCTTCTCACGTCCGTCCACTTGTTTGCAGCTCCACTGCTCTCTCGGAACGAAGAGTCAATGAGATACGGTTTCGAGTTTTCCGGAAAAACCGAGAAACCTGCGGAAAACTCTGTTTCTGTCTCTCTCTCACACACACACACACACACACTCACGCAAATACATTTCCTTTCCTCTTCCTCTTTTAGTTGGTACTCCCGTCGGATCGAGGTAGGATTTGAATAAATTATTTGCCAACGTAAATCCAAAGTCCTTTGGTGACTTCTTTCCTTAAACGCGAATCGCGTAGACGAATTCAGAAACAGGTCTCTTGTTCTTATTTCATCCTTTTCTTTTTTCTTTTTGTTTTATCGTCCAATTTTATCGATTAAACGTCGAAGTTTCGATCGAACGACTAGGAGGAATTAAAGTAGCGTGTAGCAAAGTTAGCGGTAAAATAAAATTTAGTGATCTTTAGGGATTTCGAAGAACAAAAAAAAAAGTACCTCGCTTAAATTAAACTTTGATATTTTCTTTAACAATCCGTAGTATCTTTCTAGCGACACGATTCATGTTTCAAGTTAAAATACATAAAAATAACTCGGACAAAATATTATCGTCAATTCAATTTTTATAATCGTTGCAAGAGTAAAAAATAATTATCTTTCAAACTACGCGAACAATATAATCGTTAACTTAATTTCAATTTTACGACTCTGCAGATAACAAAATATACGGCCAATTTTCCCATGGATTCTATATCATTTGCAGATATAAATATACGTGATTTTATGTTACCAAACTCTCTCTCTCTCTCTCTCTCTCTCTCTCTCTCTCTCTCTCTTTCTCTCTCTCTCTTTATCTATCTATCTTTGACATTTTACACGAGCGTTGAATCCAAGGGACGTTTGTCTCCGTTTAAATTATGCACGATCATCTATGTAGTAACATGAATTATAGACAGCGAAATCGTTCGCTCGTGTTGGAGGAAGAGATAAAATGAACATTCGTTAAACTACCAGTGAGATAGACAGAAAGAAAGAGAGAGAGAGAGAGAGATAGAGAAAGGTTGCATCTATCATACATATATGACTGAATGTATACCAATATACTATTCGTATCTATGGTGACTAATGATAGCAAAGATTGTAACATGTATATCAGTGACACCTAGAGAACATGTTAATATTGTTGGGTAGCGTCAAACCTTGTCAAAGTTAGAAGCTCATGGCTACTAAGCTTGGAAACTACTCTGAGCTCTAATTCGTGCAGTGTTAAAAGGATTTCATTCGACATTGTAGTCTGAAGTACAACCGAGATAGATAGATAGATACATATATATTCAAAGATACGAACGCATAATGCTAGTAGACACCTAAACGAGCGAATAGTAGCAGGAAGGGTACCACATTTCCGTCGAATTGCTCAAACGACCGTACGATACACTCTCACACTTCTCTCTCTCTCTCTCTCTCTCTCTCACTCAACATCTATGAATGTACTACATCTACATACTAACGTGTGTGTACGCGATCAGCTTGTGACACGATGGCAGGCCAATTTCATGGCAACGTCGGTCATGAATCAAAGCCCGTTGGGGACACTTAAACGGCCATGGAGGCCTACGATAGAGGTCGGAGCCTTGTACTAGGAGTCCTATGGAATGAGACGATGCGTATGTTTGTATATGTGCGTGCAAGAGAGAGAGAGAGAGAGAGAGAGAGAGAGAGAGAGAGAGAGAGAGAAACGACTAAACGTTACTGTGTATATACACACATACACACATATACCATGAAGCTTGGCAATCCGTTGAATAATTACCCAATTCAATACGTAATCACGCTACTTCCTGACCTCCTAACCCTCCTCCAGTTCACCAGTTCCGTTCAGGCTTTCCTCACCCTCACTTTACCACCCTCCCCCTTCCCTTTTCTTCCTATTCTCTGACTTCTCCTCCTCCTTCTCCTCCTACTACTCTTGACCAATCTCACAGCAACGTCTATCGACGCTCAACAACGCACCATCTTGCTTGCTTGCTTGCTTCCTTCCTTCCTTCCTTCCTTCCTTCCTTCCTTCCTTCCTTCCTTCCTTCCTTCCTTCCTTCCTTCCTTCCTTCCTCCTCTTAACCCCCAGACTGGGAAACACCTAGCCACACAAACCACGATAAGTACGTAATCCCTTTTAAGCCATCCATAAGCGTATTCAAGCAACCTACTCCAACGGCTGCATTATGATCATAAAGCAGCTTTAACTGTCGTGTTGTACTAAACTAACCTTTGAAATAACCTTAGAGATGATGAGATGTTATACTTTAAGTACTTAATTTGTTTTAACTTTTTGTCTTTTTTTTTTTGTTTTAATTAAAAAATAAAAAAAGAAGGTTATTTTTTTTTTATTTTTCACGTTTTTATGTTAGCTCTAAATAGAATCTTTGGGGATTTAGGAATATTTTTCTTTCAAATATAGTGATTTTGTTAGTTTATTTAACGTTCCAGAAAAATTCCTATTTCCTCTATATATTTTCCTATGGGATTGCTGTCGGATAATTGAACAACTTTTTGAAAATAGCCCGTCAAACGGATACCGTTAAAAAATGCAGTCTCTCGTCGGGTTTGTAATCGGTGATAAACATTGTATCGCTTTTTTTTTATGCGATACTACCACTGTTCGCTATTAACGAGAAAATCGCATGGGGAATCAATGTATTCATTGAGTTTTTATTGGCAATCACAAAATGGATTCATTTTTAATCTTATATATTTCTTGCTTAAATAGGTTTATTCGCTTCGATTAGTAGCAATAACATTTTTTTTATCATTCAATAGAAATTTGTATAAATAAATGATTGTTCATTCGTCTAAATTGGATGATATTTTTATCAAAATTTATTTTTAGTTAATTATAATTATTAGTACAATTTTTTAATTTAAGCAATTGAATGGAAAATAAATTGCATGGATCGTCTACAAATTTTATCTAACGAAAAATTTAATTCAGCAATTGAATAAAAAAGAAAAAAAAGAAAAAGAAGAGCGACAGAATATTTGAAGAGAATTAAAATCATTCTGGTAGGCAAGTTAATCGTTTCAATACTAGAGTATACGTAATTGTAGAATTAACGAATATGTGTATAAGAGAGTAAAAGAAAGAAAAAGAAAAAAAAAAGGTTTTTATCAGGTGTCAGGGATTTTCGAGAAATGTTCGTCAATTTGAAAGAATAGTCTTGAAGAGAAAATTCGTGGAAAACGAAGAATAGAACGAGCTGGCATTTTCGATCGAACCGAACTTATCGATCTATATACCACATAGTGAAGAAAAAGAAAAAAAAGAAGAGAAGAATATCACGGTTGGGATTGTCGTTACTATACACGAGACGATTTTCTGGCGTCGTGTCTCGACCTCGTTTCAACACGAAGAATGTTTCGAAGTATAAGGACATCAAAGAACGTTTCTTTGCCGATGTTCGCCATTTCGTCTTTTATGTCTTCGGAAAGCAGAACGACGTGTGAGAATGATAGTAATATAAATTCGCATTAGGTCAAGCCCTTACAAGATAATCAAATCTCTTGTTTTTATATTTTTTTCCTTTATTAATTTACATATCATTTTTTTAATTGTAAATTTTGATAAAATTATAGTGCTACTATACTATTGCAAATTCAACCGAAATTCTTTTTCATTTCAATATGAACATATTGAAAAATTTTTTAAATTATAAAAACAAGATAATAGGAAACTTGAATTTCCGTGAAAAAGGAATCATACATGAACAGATATGGGTCTATATGAACTTATAGAGTTACATACGAGAAAAAATATATAATATTTTCAATAAATGTTTGATATAATTATATAATATTATTATTATATATATAATTATACAATATTATATTATTCATATATGTTCATGAATGGCCAATTTTTTGACACGACTATATATGGCCATACATAAGGTATTCATACATGGTCATATATGATTCGTTTTTCACGGGTTATGTCAGACACAACGTAGATATAAAAATTTTTATCGTTCCAATTGTCATTTATCACATGTCCATAAAATATTGAAATACGTAAAACATATTCTAGGAATGTATCAGTAGTACAAATCAAATTAGACAATTTCAACTATAACTTTCAAATACCTTCAATTAATTAATGATTACATTCAAATTACGCATAATTAATACAATAATACTTCGTATAATGAAAGAACATTTAAACATAAATATAATGAAATAATAAATCATATTTGATATCAATCGTCTGACATTTACTAGTCTCGTATCACTTGATATATCTTCAGTAGTAAAATTCAGTAGTAAAAGCCCGTATTGAATCAGACAGCTTCCTCAAGACGTGGAAATTCTTTTCACGGAATTTCTTATCGTTTTATCAACTAACATTCTCACCGACACGTAGAATTTCGCACGAATGTTCATAATCGATTCAACCATTCTTTGACCAATCCTCGTTCAATTGACAAACGAAAACGTATCGAACCCGGAACGTACCGATCGTATTTCTCGTTGTTCCTATTATTCGTCACGCGCTAGCTTCGCTTCGTAAATTATGCAAGACTTGCAAAGGGGGGCGAGTGAAAAGGGGTGGCGAGTGGTGGATGCGAGAGCGATGGAAGAACTAGTACTCGTAGTCGAAATCAAATGAAACTCTCACGATCCTTAGAATCGCTAACGTTCCTTCTGACTCGAACAAATGTTTGTTCGTGTCCATTGACAGGTAAACAAAAATCCAATTGAATGAATTAAATTAAATAAAAGAAAGAAAAAGAAGAAAAAAACATTTCTATTAGCGATCGCAATTGTAGGGTAAAAATAACGGATTCTCGTTAAAAAATAAAAAAAAAACCAAGTAAACGTTATTTCATCGTCGTAGAAAGTATGGTTGGCGCGTGTGTAATAATGTAATTTATGTATTTTTCGAAAAATATATTATTACATCTAAGCTATATATAATAGAAATATGTCACGCACATTTATAATGTGTTAAATGAAATACAAATTTTCTCTTAGAAAGAATTAATATCGCAGAAAATACAGGAACAAATTTATTTCGAGCATTTAATATACGTTTGATATTTTTAAAAAATGTAAATGTTGTAATTTCGCAGCGTGTATGCATTGTAAATATAACAACTAATATAATATTTATAAAAAAAATACGCGTAATTTTCATATAGGAAATAAACGAGAGAGAGAGAGAGTGAGAGAGTGAGAGAGAGAATATTTCTTTCGTTTGTGAGTCTGAAAAAAAACACCATAAAAAAAGAGACCTTACGAATGCAAGCATTCCTCCTCTCTCTCTCTCTCTCTCTCTCTCATCCTTTCTCATTTTGGTATCTGGAATAAAATCGAAAGAAAAATGAAAAAACGCACAAAGGGGGGAAAAAAGGGAGAAATTCGTATCTTTCGTGGAATAAATATTTCACTGGCTGTAAACAAGCCAGTTAGAAAGTAATTAGAAAATTTACATTTCGAGCACGTTTCGTTGGCCCTCAAATACTCTTGCACTAGAGCAAAAAACCAAAAAAAAAAAAAGTATAAATGAAAATAGGCTATAGTATTCTTCTAACAATGTTCCACATTTCGCTAGCTCGTTCACGTTATTACGTGTTCTCTCGCGTTCTTTTTTTGTTTTTTTCTTCTTTTTTTTTTTTTTTCTTTTTTCTCTCTTTTTATAATTTTATTTTACCACACTATTCACGTTATTCCGTCCGGGAATTTCGATTTACCGTACGCAGAACATGGGAGTTATACTCGACGTGCCGGACACTCGACATAAAAACTGACTCAAAATATTCTCACATGCGTGTAACGTTATCACTGATAGATAGATAGATAGATATGTAGATATATAGAAAGATAGATATATATATGTATATATACACGTATGCGATGACGTTTGGAATTAGTTAAATCGTCGATTCTAGAGAGAGAGTGCTATTACTCGTTGAAATAACTCGTGCGTGTATCATCGAAAGCATTAACGAAGAGGAGAGTAATAGTTGTTAGAGGATTTAACACGTAATGGACGATTTTCCCATCAAGACTTTCCGGTCAACAAGAAATATAAATGTTTTTTTTTGTTTTCATTGTTTTCTTTTCTATTCCGTACTTGAACCCAATCAATCGATAATCGATTTACTGGTGAAATTTTTTTGATTTATTTATAAAATCAATAACAGTTTTTCGAAACTTTTCAAAATAATTATTGAATGTTTAATACTGCACGCCCAGAATTTAATAACAACGAACTTAGGAAACGACTAAAATTAAGTAATTTATTTTTGAAACGATCTAACAAATCTTGACTCATTTTGGTATAATCAAAATTATTGCAAAAAAATTGATTTGTTTACATTTTATAAAAACCTTACACTATATCAATTCTTCGTTCATTGTTTTTGGAACTTTGAAAAATAATAGAAAGATAAGATGAAGTGTAAAAGAGTGTGATAATAAAGATAAGCTTTTGACAATGAGATGAAGAAGAAGAAAAAGAAGAAGAACAGGCTCGTCATAAACTCGAAGCAAATAGAGAGACGAACTTTGAAGGGCAAAGGGCAAAGGGGAAAAGGGTTTACTCAAGGTACTCGGGCGAACTGAGAAAGGAACGTGGCAAGTTACAAGGGCCGTCCGGTACTGTAGAAAGCTCGTAACTTTGAGTACGTACTTCCGTAGTTGCTTGTCGCGGTACACTTCTCTTCGCTTTCGATGGATACCTACAAATGCATATACATACATATATATATACATCATACATACGTACATACATATATATACACATTCACAAATATTGGCACGTACATGAAGAGAAGTTCACAGCTATCGGACTTTGCTTGATTCTCTACACACCTGAGATGTTATTTAGTAAACTAATCGATAGATCAAAAGTTAATCGAGCAAATCGAATTACTCGATCGGGAGGTTTAATCTTTCTTTCAAACCAAAACTCGTGTCTTTCTGTTTTATTGAATTAATTTTATATGTATCATTGGGTGGTAGATTTTTATCTTCAATATGTGTAACGTGTTAGAAATGTTTCAATGAATTTATTGTGTAAAATATGTATATGTGTGGGATTGTTAAATGTGTATTTTAATAATAATAATTGGCGTATTTCAAAATACGATAGATTATTATTGTTATTAACCTATCATGTTTTTAATTTGATTTTAGGTCATTCTGTTTTTTTTTACCTTTTTCTTTGCTTTCATAGAAACTTTTTTTTCCTCGGTGCTGACCGTTTATCCATCCTTGAAAGAAAGAAAGAAAGTAATTTGTGGAAAGTAGTACTAATACTATAGTACGACCTGGTATCTACTAATTACAGGATAACCAAACTTCAAGATTTTTACAAAAGAGAGAGAAAGATGGGAGAGAAAAAGAAAAAGAGAGCAGCTACGTTGAGTAAAGCTCGATAAAAGTATCCTTAAATAGAAAAGGAGTCAGCCACCCTTTCTCGTCTCAAGTGTTGAATGCAAAAGAGGAAACATAAAAAGATAGAAACGAGCTGCGACCGTAATTACTTCTAACGATGAAGTATTATGTAGAAAAAGAGTTTAAGGAAACGTTAACTCTCTTAAGTTCTAGGAGAATATAATGATCATTATAAAATTGTCTGCTTTTACTCTATTCTTTTATATATATATATATGAACTGTTATATTTGAAAGTGGTTTAAGTCCACATTTCTTTATTTCGAAATATAATATTTAAGATTCGATATTAAGATAATATATTAAGAATATTGGTAACATGTAATAAATATATTTTCCTTTGTTGTGAGATTCTGGACATTTCAAATTTTTAAGTAAAACTAAAGATGTTGAATTTAATCAAACGGAAACAATAGTATGTACTTATGTAACTTTTAAATATAATTAAATTTGAAAAATAAGACATTCAGAATTTTAAATTAATATTTTATGATGTTAATAATAGCAAATAAAAGATAAACATATAATAAACATAAAATGAACACAAATATAACGGCTCATATATTTTTAAAAATTCTTCTTATACAGTCAATGATCGGTTTAATTAAATCCTTTATAAAATTTCATTGTTTTCTCGTATCTAAAAAAAAAAAAAATCTTAACTTCAATTTTATTCTTACAATATACAATAATTTTATATATTATTGTATAGAAAATTATTTAAATTATACAGAACGCATAAAACGAATTTAAAATATTTAACATGACTATTAATTTTTTTTTTTTTTTTTAGATAAACCAGCAATTTTTTTAATGACATACAATTGAGAAAAGATTTTTCAAAAATATGTAAATGTTTCTTCAAGTATTATTTTTAGTATATTTTTATAATGCGGCAAAATGGCTGTTATACAAATGAGAGAAAAAGTTTTCATTCGTTTTTAACGAATGAACGAATTAGTTGTTGACCCCACACGAAAAAGTTTAACTCTTCGTTCTACCATCGAAATCCTACTTACTTTCGCATTTTTCTTTTCCTCTCTTTCTTCCTCCCTCTCCCCCTTCTTCTTCTCTTCCTTCTGTAGTATAACCTCTTCGTTATCTTTTTCAGTCTCGCAACTTAACGACGCATGTGGAACGTTCCCGCATTTTTATCGCGTAATAAACCTATGTTTTATTTATCTTTTACGAAATATAAAATCTCATTTTGATGTTGTAAAGATAAATTACTCATACGAAGTCTTATTTAGGATTCATAAAAATCAACTTCATTGTTTGATAACGTTTTTAGTAATTAACAAAAAAAAAGACGATTATCAAATTTTAATAAAAATCATAAAAAATAAATGGAAAAGAATTAAAAAAATTTATTATGCTCAAAGTAAAAACGTATAATCTTAAAGTTCCTTATTATCCCACAATTCGAAACTGTTTTTCACAGAAATTAATTTGTAGAAATGCGAAAGAATTATAAAGAAGGGACTTAAAACTGTCACGTCTTTCGAAAAGGAGAATATCAAAAGTGATCTAAAAATATAATCCCATGGGAGTTAGTTTTAAGTTGACAAAGGCCAGGTGAATTCTTTTACCTGGAGAGAAACAAAAAAGAAGAAAAAAAAAAGAAAAAAAAGAACAAAGTGAAGAACAAGAAAAAGATAGAAAAATCCTAGTGATTTTTTTCTTTCTTTTTTTTTTTTATAGTGTTTCTAACATTTAGGAATCACAATTCAGTGAACAAGGTAGATCACAAGAAAAAAAGAAACCTTCAAGCGATTCAAACTTAGTTGTTGGTTAAAGTCGAGTTTGGTTAAGGGAGGTTTCAGAAATGGAATGAAAGAAAGAGATAGAAACAGAGAAAGAGTCAGAGATGTACAGAAGGTAGGATAGGGGAAGAGAGAGAGAGAGAGAGAGAGAGAGAGAGAAAAAAAGAAGCTAGAACTGGAAAAGGAACGAGGGAACGATGAGACATGAGACTTTTTACTGCATGCAGTCACCTGAAATAAAATAATGAGAAGGCAAAAAATGAAAAGACCTTTACCCAGAGAATAATGCAATTCTCTACGCGAGCTTGTGCCCGTAGCTTGGATACGACCATCCCCCCTCCACAACATTTTTCCTCCCTTCCACTTTTTTCCACTTTTTCGCCCCTTCGGCCCCCCCCCACCAACCAACCAACTCGCGGCCCACTCCCCCGTCCTTTTTTAACCCAACCTGCGTATGCCCTGAGATGTATTATTTTACAGCCGACCCAGATGGCCCGACGTCGACTTATTGTTGCTATTTTACGCGAATATTTGACGTCGCATTGTGCGAAGCTTGGGACCATCTTTTCTTTCTCTCGTTCTTTTCTTTTTTTGTTTTATTTTGTTTTGTTTTTGTTTATGCTCCCCCGTTCCTTTTTGTATTTAATTATTTTCTCTCCCTTTTTTGTTCCCTTTGACATCGTTTTTAAAGGTCGCTGGAAACAAAGTTTTCGACGTCGATGAACGGACGACATTAATGGACGTTACGAAGCGATTTTTCTCTTTATTTGTTTTATTTCTCACTCCCTTTTATTTAACTCTGAATTTTGTTCTTTTTATTGTATCCAAATATCGCGTATCGCATTAGCAAAATTCGATCGATTATTTTTAAATGAGAAGAAAATAATGAAAATTAAATAAAAAATATTGTTTTAATAAAATTGACGATTAACGTGCAAGATAATTTGAGAAATGTGGGTGTGATTAATAATTGTTTTAATATTTCAAATGTTTTATCATTGTTTCAGTAATGTTTGAAATTTTTTTATTTTTATACATTTGCTTCACGCGTTAATATAATATTTTAGTTTTTCCAAAAAAATGCGAATAATGTGTGCACGTTAGAATATAAATTTTCTAAAGTTAATACATCAAAAAGTTATTTCTCTGTCACGTGTCAAATTCTTGTTACCGAGGACGAAGAAGCAACATAAAATTTGATTTAAAAAAAATCTTTCTCTCTCTCTCTCTCTATATATATATATATATATATATATATATATATATATAGATATATTATTATATTTAGTCTGGTAGAAAGATTGATCTATGGATACCGGGTAGAAGCTGTTGAAATGATTAATGATAACGAACGTTTCGTTACTTCCGTATTATTTGACGTCATCGCTTCGAGAATTGTTCGAATGTAGGCGTTAATCATACCTATATATTTTAGAGAGAAAAATAATTTTCAAACTCGTCGTTCGATTATTGAAAATGTTCAATTTGTTTCGAACGATCGAAAGGTTGAAATTTGATAAATTGTAACTACACTCTTTTTCTTCTTCTTCTTCTTCTTCTTCTTCTCTATTTTATAATACATTATATTATTTCCACATACACACACCCATACCCATACATGTACATAAATACAGAGAAACCAACACAAACATGGGATAAGTACAATAGCAACGTTATGTTACACACGTGAAAGCAACTGACCCAGGCTCGCTTTATCGAAAAGTCGGAAACTGGCTCGGGGAGAGAGAAATTGCAAACGCCGGTCGGAAATTGCAAGTAAATTTTTGACGAGTTCTTACTACCATCCTTCGACAGTACAATAACTGCAAACTCAAGAGAAAGAAAGTATAGTCTGACGAAAAATATATCTTAAAGAAATAAGAACACTAACACGTTTAAATCGATAACAAAACGAACGATTTAATATTAAACTTAACACGATCGTTCATATACGATCAGTTTTTCTTTTTGGGAATGAAAATTCTACGTTCAATAACATTACTTTCTTTTTTTTTCATTTTTAACTATACTTCAAAACTTCTAATGTATTTTTGTATTGTCGCCTATATAAATCCGTCGTTCGTAGGAATTATCCTTAAAGAGTTACAGGTTTGTCACTTTATAAATAAGTATAGATAAACTTACGGTAGATTTAGTATTAATAAGAGAAACAGAAAATGAAAGAAATATACGCTCCAATCAGTATAAAAATTAAAAGAAAAAGAATAATATTTAATATAATAATAAGTAGAAACTAAATATAACAGAAAAAAAGGACATTCTACTTTTCCACGCATGTGAAAATTCTTTTCCTTCTCTACGAGAAAAAAGAGAAGAAAAAGAATAGGATAATTTAAAAATATAAAAACTGGTCGGTGACCAGCATGAAAGCGAAAGAATTTTCTTCTCTTTGACGAGATCTTCTGTAAAAAGCACAAGCACTAACTCAAACAAGTCAGTTGCTATAGTTGCTGCTGCTCTTATTACTCAGTTTCTGCTACTGATGCTAGCGGTGGTTTCAGCATGTCTTCTCATCATCATGATTCAACTTGGTTTAGCCGACTACTACTTTTCGCTACATTTTGTACGCAAAACGTTTTTCTAATTAGTCAAGAAATTAGTACGCTTTTATAGAATATTTCATTTCATCCTCCAGGGGATCACGTTTCTACGCAGCTTATATTTTCCTTTCATTTTTCTTCTTCATCATCTTCTTTTTAAGTCCCTTCATTTTCTTCTTCTTCTTCTTTTTCTTCTTCTGTTTTTTTACTTATCTTCTTTCTTTTTCGTTTTCTTTGAGAATTCCGAATGGAATTTCAATTAGAATTTACTGTCTTCTCTCTCTCTCTCTCTCTCTTTATACATCCGTTAATCTATCCTTCTCTTTTTTCGTGTATCTGTCTTCTCTTCCCTTTTTATATTTTTATTTTTTTATTTATTTTTTTATTTATTTTTATTCAGAGCCGTTGCTCGACGTTGTACATGAAAAGCTTTAAAACCTTCGGCACGTTCTTCATTTTTCTAATCCGATCGAACGACTAGAAAACAACGACAACGACAACGACAACGTTCGACGATGTCAACCGCTGACGAAATTATAGCTTGTCAATAATTTACATATTTAAACGTACGGAAAATGGCAATCGCTAAGGTAAATTTTATTTACGTCTACATTTGACCTACGTTAAATAAATAAATTGAACATTTCACTCCGATGTCGCTATGTTACACAAATATATGCACCCACATACACATGCATTAATTATGCATACATTTATACGTACATAAAAATACATATGCGTACATATATTTTAATCTTTAACCAATCCCGTAACTAAAACGTTAAATCAGCTGTGTAACTTTCGAATTAAAAAAAGAAATCAACGAACGGAACCCGTAACTACGTCAATCATTTTTATCTTTTTTTTTTTCATTTATTTTTTGTTCTATTTTTTGTATTTTTCGACGCTCAAATCGGATTAAGTTTTTAGTGAATTCGTACAAAATATTTTTCACGTTCTCTTTTTCACTTACATCAAATATTACTGGTATTATAGTACATATAGAAATATTAAATACGTTAGCGCGTATAAACGAAAATAAAAATATATCATTAGAGTTTATTATATAGTATTCGTTCGTTTTGAAATCTTTCTATTTCTCTCTCTTTCGATTCAACAACAGTAATCTGCTCTACCTTTCGTTTGATTTTCCATTATGCCTAAGTATGAAATCCCATCATGTTTGTATTAACAATTGAAACGTTTAATACTAATTATACTTAATGAGAAACTCGACTAATAATCTGCATTGTTAATAATAATAATTACAACTTGTAACGTTACAATGATGTTCGATGTTCCTGTAATTCTCTGTAAAACAATTTACCATATAGTTAATCTTAAACGTCTTACAATAAATTAATCCTCATTTATATATGTTATAATTATTATGATATTAATATGATTAATAAAAATACCCGGACGCGCGTGTAAGGTAACTTGATACGTTAAATTCCAAATGAAAACCTTATAGAAATTTTCATGCGCAAAAATGTGTATGAAAAGTAAGAGAGAGAGAGAAAAATACTGAAAGGATATAGTGATTAAAAATTAATTAAATTTACTGATTGTATCGGTCAAACATGAGAATATTATCGAATAACATTAATTAAAGAAATCGAATCGATGATTGTTAACGAGATCCTTCAAATATCATGAAATTTTGATTCGTCAATAATGGTAATTATTCTAACCGAGCTACATTTAACCTTTAAAAGTTATCACAGATAAAATTTTATTATTATTTTATATTATTTTTAAATTTTAATTGATTATTAAATAATAAAAAAGAAAATTTATATATCATATGTGGGTGGATTGAAATGTTTTGAGCCAGACATAAATAAAAACAATTTCTATTCTCTCAAACTCGCTTTTGCATATATATATAATAAATAATAGTATTATAAGAATAATATTTATAAACATAATATTTTTCAAGGAACGAAGATTAAAGTACATAAAATTGCATGAGTCTGTTCAAATTCGTTTACTAAGAAAAGAAAGAAAAATGAATTCGATTTGAGATGAACTGTACGAAATACAACAATTCAGTAACGTGTACTACCACTTCTCTTTGAGAATTCCGAAGATTAATGGAAAATCAAACGGAAATCGCGTAGACAAGAAAGAGGAATCCACTTATCGAGCAGAAAGTAGATAAGAAGGAAGTAAGGAAAAGAAAAGAAGAAAAAAAAGTAATAGAAAAAACATTATTCAGCGAACGAATCGGATACTCTTTTAAACCGTCGTCCAAATATTTGCATCCGTTCCATTCTCTCGGTAAATCTTCACTCGATTATTTCTTCGAATCGTGAAAAATTAAATCGCATAATTCATCGTCATATCTTCGCTCCCTCGTTCCCTCTCTCTTTCTCTCTTTCCATTATTTTTTGATAATAATTCGAAAAATAAAATTAAATCAGAAAAAGAAAGTTTGAAATAAAAAAACGAACGAGTTGTCTATTTTGCGACGAGAAAATTATAAATCTTTTTCATTGGAATTCGTTCATTTCGAAAGAGAACCCTCCTCCCCCTTTCTCTTTCCCTCGGCCTCGAGAGAAAAAAAAATTCAAAAGTAGAAAATTTAACAAAATGTAACACATTTTGAAAAGAAAAAAAGAACTTCTATCATACGAATGTAAATTCGTACAAATTTTGTTGCACAATTTAACTCGGTCAACCGAATTCTACCAACCATAGGTTTCATCGAATCTCCCATACTCTGTTGCCTACCACCCTATCTGACTCCCACCGACCACCCACTCCTCCCAACTCCCCCAACCCCCCTTGTACCTCACTCTCGTCGTATATAATCGATGTTTCTGCAAACGGGCGAACCACGACGTAGCGAGAATAGTTTCGAGTTCTTTTTTCGTTCCAGTTACGTGCTGCACAATTCCTGCGGTCTCATAAATCTCTTCCCTCTTCCTCTTTCTCCGTCTAGCTCTGAACACCACCTCTCCCGAAACACCCACCCACCTACCCCCAATTCACTGCCACTACTTCTCCCAATGCACCCTATCCTCTCTTTCTCTCTCTCTATTTCCCTCTGGTTCACTCGCTCACATGTAATCGTCCATTACTTTCTAGGCACTCGTCGAACCTCGTCGTTTTCACTATTTGTTCTATCCTGAAGGTGCATCTAACACTTTCCTGTACGTATGAGTGTATGTGTAACCCGTTCGAACACTTTAAAATAACGTTCCGAGCTTCTTCCTTCTTACCCTCCTTTTCTTTTTTCTCTTCTTCTGTATTTTATTCTATTTTATTTTTATTTCTTTCCTTCATTCTATTGTATTTTCATTCTTTCTTTTTTCTCTCTGTTTTTTTTTTTATCTTTTTTTATTTTATTTTATTTTTTTCCGTTTTCTTTATCGGCTACTAAAGTAAAACGATATATATATATATATGGGGGTGGGGGGGGAGTGAGAGGAGGATAGTAAGCGTCTCAAGTTTCTTTTTACCCACTCGAAATCACTAGTAGGTATCTTATTTGATCTTGCTTTTCTTTTGACTCGAAGAGGAATGTTCTCACTGTTATTTTTAATGAAAATTCTCGATTTAATATTATAAATATAGATAATATGAAAGTCTATTTCGAAGTTTATGAAATATTATTAACGTTTTATTAGAGATATTGTTTTATTCCTGATAAATTCTTGACGAGAGATAATCCATTATTTTTGGCTTCATTTCCGTGCGTTCGAAAATTATATAGAAAATCGAATATTTCGAATAACTCCACGATTTTCTATCATAAATAAAATAATAAATCGAACATCATATTCGTAAAATAAAATTTAACATAAATCCAAATATAAAAAAAAAAAAACAATAATAACTAAGATTAAAAAATCTTTGTAATCAATGTGAATTATTACTCCCAAAATTATACTGATCGCTGCTTAATCGTTTTCAAAGGTAGAAAACGTTCAAAAAAGTATTCGAAAAAATTTACAGAGGTAAAGATGATGAGGATGAGGATGAGGATAAGAATAAGGATGAAAGAGATGGAAGAGGAAAAGAACTAAAAATTATAAAAATAATATATTGTAAAATAGTGAAAGAAAAAGGAAAACAAATATAAAAAACGGAAGACAGAGAAAAAGAAAAACAAAAAAAAAAAGATTTAATCTGCCACGGAGTCTGGGCGTACGCACGAATAACATCCAAGCAACATTAATTAGACCCACAATTACGATAATGGGTGAGTTCGTGCATGGCAATTATCGTAGCGCCACGAAGGTAGTTAATTAAGAGAAATTCAATTAAGCTCTTTTGGCGGGTACGAGACAGAGGGTGGTGGTGGTGGTGGTGGTGGGGGTGGTGGTGGAGACTGGGAAAGGGGGCTGCAGGGAAGAGAAGTAAATGAGGCAAGAGGGAGGGAGGTAGGGGGTAGAGGCTGCTAGGGATGTAGAAATGGGCATAACCCAGGGAAAGGTTAAAAAAGAAAAATAAATGAGAGAGAAAAGTCCGCTTACTCAACGTGTACTACACGCACGCACATGCAGTACGCACAATAAAATAAAAGAAAGAAAAAGAAAACAATAATAATAATAAAATAAAACAAAAGGAGATGACTTCCCGCTCTTTCGAAACGATGCTTTACTCTTTTTCTCGTTTCTTTCTTTTTTTTTTTGCTTTTGTTTCATCTTTTTCCGATTTTTATATTTTTTTTATTCTCCTATCTTCCTTCTTTTCCCTTTGGGAGGGAAAAAAAAGGTTAAACGACGCGTTAAACGATTTTCGTTCCTAGGTTTAAAAGTTAGGGATAAAAAGGGTCTGAACTATTTTGTTCGTTCTTGCTTGTAACACGTAAAATTACACGAATTTTTTTTTTTTGATAATGTTCGTTTAAACGTGATTTATGTCCTGTGTGGAATATTTTGTTTTGTTCGTTTCATTTTTTAGATGAAATATACTTGTCGAACGATTAGACTCGAGTAATGGCAAAGGATAAAATTAGATGAGTTGAATCGAACAACGTAATACTACATATATATTTTAAGATAATAACGCAAAAATCAAATATTTCGATAAGAAATATCGGAGAGAACATTATCGAAGCTCATTCGTCCAATTGAGAAACGTTCTTGCTGGTGACATTGACGACGTAAATCCGTGCACGTCAATCGTCGAAATGAAATTATCTTTGACTCATGTTGAATGGCTGAGACAATGGGAGAAAATTAAAATGGGTTCTCGTTAAGCGCATCGACAAGAAATAAGTCGAATAAAAATAGAAGAAACATCATAGTTATTCCTATAAAATTTCAATTTTCGTTTTCATCTCTATCATTTTCGTACTCTCTTTTTCTGTTCCACTAAACCGATGACTACCACCATAGTATCTGTCATAATATCTATCTTTCTATCTATCTATCTATCTATCTATCCACCTGGACCAACTTTTTTTCTCTCACTATTTCCGATCGAACATAGCAATCTCGGCAAATTGCTACGAACTATAGTTACAATATGGACGCAGTTGCTCGTACGATCGAATATCGTATGGTCTGGGATCTTTTACGCTACTAGTTCTTGTTGTCGAATGGTGTAGCACGGTAACATCGTGAAATTCAACGACAACAGATACTACTCTGTACACGCGAACGTTCTTTTTTTTTTTTTTTTACTCTTCTCTAAAAGTAAAATAAATCTAAACGAGAGAAGAAGAAGAAAATAACGGTAGGTGAAACCAACCGAATCGAATCAAAAATTTATCTTCGAAATAAATTAAATAAATACACGACTTTAAATTAACATTTAATCTGATCATTGTGAATTTCGATAAATTAATTACGAATAACTCATCAACGATAGATATCATATAACGATAAGATAGAATAACTCACACATAACGTAGATTTTTTAAAATAATGCAATTTCATATTATTAATTCGATAATATATTTAATCCTTATTTGTTTAACATGAAGAATACAATTTATCGATCATTAAGATCAACCGTTTAAGATCCAAGTAGATTGTTGCCTATCTCCAGGCGCAAAACTGGCTTAATGTTCCATCGTCTTCCGCAGAGAATTATCGAGTTAGTTAACTGAAGTTATTCTACTAGACTAGTAGTCTGTAGTGCATCCTTGCAAGTTTACGTTAAGCAAAGAGATATATTGTCCGTTAGATCGACTATGTGATAACTGGATATGGGTCTTCTTCGTTTACTTAAGGATTCCTTTCGTTCATGCGTATATTAAATATTACTTTAACTTTCTTAATATAATCGTCTTAATTTCTCTAACATTTGCAAAAACACTTTTAATCCTTTAATAAATTATTTATTATATAATATATTATATCTCGAATTTATTATTCCATGAGACAATAACTAACGATAATTAATTAAGATTCTTGTTCGGAAAATATTATAATTTTATATTTTCCATGGCAAATAAATAAACAATTTATATATATATTTATATAATATGTCAGAAGAATGAATAAAAAAATAAATTTGACTATCTATTATCGATAATTAATAATAACCCTTTGCTTTTCAATGATTCCATTATTAATAGTCTAATTATTCAATGGGAAAATAATCATAATAATATAATACATTATCAATCATCATATTACACAAATATACTATTATGCATTAATAAATAAATAAATTAATTAATTAATAAATATATGAATAATCTAATTATCTTTTTAATAATTAAAAAAGAAAAAAAAGAAACAAAACATACATCGTAATACAATAAAATAAAAATATATCAAATGTACAACTCTATTATCGATAATTAAAATTATTTGCATTATTAAAATTGTTATATAAGAAATAAAAAAAAAAATTAATAATCGTTTATAAAAAAAAAATTACTACGATTGTCCGTATCTCTTTAGTCGAATGATATAACAGAGAACGAGGAAGAAAATGTTCAATTAACTAAATGGGGAAAAAACAAGTATGCTTTTAATTCGTAACTCGTACGTAAACTTGTACATTCTTTACGTTTTAACTCGACGTGGATACAGCCTACCATACTCTTTGCTTCTTTTCATTTCTTAAAAGCAATGAAATGAGAAAAACGTAGGAAAGCCTAGGGGGCACTCGTAGATTTACTTTATACTCTATTTTTCTTTTTTTTTTCTTACTTAAATCGCTTCGTCAAAACACTGCGATAAATTGCATAAAAAAGTAAGTGTTTCGATACGAACCACTGTCTATTTTCTTCTCCCAGTTCTTTTTTATTTTTTTTTTTTTTATTAAAACATTTATTTACAGGTACATTTATTTATTTGTTAATTTATTTTATATCGACGAGAATAATGTGTGCATCGATGAATAAACATGAATGATTAAAATGAAGAAAAATATATTATATTGTAATAATAATAATAATTATTATTATTGTTATATGTATTATTATCATTATATCAACGCGTGCAAGGAATAATAATTCCAAAAGAAACAGCAATGTCTTCTCTTGTACTTTGTTAAACGTTTCAATGAACGAAATAATGAGAAAATGTTCGGATGAATGATCACTTCGGAAATAGTTCTTAACAATGTAAGATAAGAAAATGTAAAATACCTTGGAGAAACGTTTTATATTAATTTAAATCATTATTATATATTCATCAATTTAATTTATAACAATCTTCAGTATAAATTAGTAAACTTTGTGAATCGAGAAAATAATTGGAAAACTAAAAAACAAAAATATAAAGAGAAAAAAGAAAATATAATGAAAGAGATAGAAAGTAACGAAAAGTATATTCTCGATTCGATTAAGTTGAAAAGGACTTAGAATTAAATAATCCACTTCTATGTGGATCTGTAAGAAATACTCTAGATTTCTTTTTTGACGCAAAAGGGCAATAGAGACTAGCCAAGGTTCGACGTTCGATCTAGAAAATCCCTACGAGACTAGAATCCAGCTGAAGTACTTCCATCAGGAAGTGCACTTTGACGGAGTTTCCAAGCCAGTTTATAAGTTGACATCGATCGAATATATATACATACCTATGTATTATATATAATATATATACATAATATTACAAAAAATAACCCGTTACTTTCTTACTATCACTATTTCCTTAATACAATTTTTACGATTAGTACATTTTTATAAATGTGGACACCCACACAAAAAATATATTATTAAATTTATTAAACATTAATATTAATTATTAAACATTAAACAAATTAACGATTTAACAAAATTACAACAAACATTAATATTGAAATACAATTGCTTTGTTTCTTGTCTATTTTTAAGATTCTCTTTCTCTGATAACTTATCCTCATCCGGTTTGTAAATGTCAAATATTCTGTCTCTAGAACGTGATAAGATTTCGCTTAAATTAAATAAAATCATAAATTGAGAAAAACTATTATAATATTTCACATTGTTTGGTTTATAATCGTGCAGATAACGTTCAAGTTAATACCGAACTGACAATAATACGATGATTATACTTAAATATAAAATCCGGCAAAGGTTTATTAAATTTTATTTATAATATATTTTTTTCTTGGTATAGTCATTTCAGGCGATGAAAATCAACGAACTAACAATGTGGGATTAATTGTTGCCATCAAATATCTAAAGTCAAACAACGTGTGCACAATTAGTAAAATAGATGGGTTATCCGTTCGGAAAAACAAAAACCGTGTGCTGTTGACAGTAAAGATATGGTAAAAAAACGCGACCTCTTTAGTAGTATTGAATAAGGGTAAGGTAACTCATACCCGTAAGAGGGAGAGTAAAAAGACACACCTCAGACAAAGGGCTATCGTGTTCAATCTATTTTTAAGTATCTGTACAAAAAACTCAGCTATACACATCTACGACCAATAGAGAATCGTTCTTCTTCGAGTATAGTTTTAAGGGAAGATTAAACTTGTCCTCTTCCATATTCATTAGTGATCCTGCATTCGTACTGTAGATCGTTCTCATTCAACCTTCGAACAAGAAATATTTCTGAAAGTGGCAAGTAGACTTACCGAGTAAAACTCGTACGAAACTTCAATCAAGAAACTACGAATTGTCAAACGAAAACCAAAGAGTTTTTGATTAAGAAATCTAAGATTCTCTGGACAAAAAGCAATTGAATTATTTAACATAAAACGAAGATATTAGCAAAATTTAACAACGATATATTACTTTTATGTATAACGTGTTACTGCGATTATCTAAATTCGAACATTCGTTTTATCTTACGAAAGATAATATTTATTAGATGACACTTAAATTTATTAAGGACGAAAGGTAAATCCACAAGTTACTTAAATTATCTGATAAAATATTATGTTGATAAAAATGTAAAACTACTTTCCATTTGTTCTAAATAATTTGTTTATAAAATTCCAAACAACGTAAATATTTTGTTGTTTTAAATTGAATGACCTACCCCTTCATGTATATTATATGTAAATATGTACATACGTATATGAACGTGTTATATACAAAGTTAGCGAAAGTTTAGGCCGTCTAACTATTTCATAAAGTTAGAATGAGAGGTTTGGAGAAGAATAAGGAGGACGAAATGGTGACCGTTCGAGTTCGAATTTACATTTAATAATTGCATTCAATTAATATTCATTGGAATGCAAAGCGATTCTGTAAAACGGCAAATCCACCTTGCTAGATATATAGATATACTGTCTTCCTTTCTCTACAGTTTTATTCCATCTTTAACCTACCTCTCTTTTACCTTCTTCGACGTCCGGCAATACCACAAGGAAAATGGAAATTTTCTAAACGTTTTGCAAAGTCTCAAACGACCAAGAGAAAACGATTCAGTCTCTTGGAATCACCGTCTTTGGGCTTCCTACTCTGGTAAAGAAATAAAATTTTTTTTCTTTCTTTCTTTCTTTCTTTCTTTCTTTCTTTCTTTATCTCTTTGGGAAAACTCTAATGAAATTCGTCTTGGAGCTGGGTACTCTCGATGGGACCGCCAAATTTATTTACTTGAGTAAAGATCGAGAGTGAACGGTCTACCTCGATTTACCACAGATTTACTTTATATGGCTGCTATTTGTGTGTATGTATATATGTATATGTGTGTGTGTGTGTGTGTGTGCGTTTGTGTTTCGTGAAATGTATGGAAAATTGAGTCTTTCGAGTTTAAATTTGAACTTGATTTCATATTATTCGAAACGAATATTTTTCTGTGAGTCAATATTTAAATTTGCTTAATAAAATAAATTTGTAGATTTAAATACAAGATTATCATAAAATCAAATGCGATCGTTGGTGGTTAAAAAAAAAATTTCTATTGACTATACGATATTTAAATCTCATAAAATTTTAACTTAGGTTTATTGATAAGCAGCTTATTTAAATTTCAAGATTTTTCTTATCTATCTAAGCAGTAGATTTACAAGTTGATATACAAATTTGGTACACAAGTTATTATACGAAATTCTCAATAAATATTTGCTGATAATCTCAATTAATTATTTATCACAAAAGAGAAGATCAATCAAACGATATAGAAAGTTCTTAGATACGAAACGCAGATGCACTAATTACTACGAAACTCGAATCATTAGATTCGGAGGGTTGAATCAACCCTGGGATCTATCTCACTATCAATGTCATCGAAAGCTACGTTGAAACTTTGCTCTTCTAAGAGAACTCGAATTTCAACTAATCGAACTATGATAACGTCTCGTTTACCTTCACACGAATACACACACGAGAGAAATCTAATCTCACCTGAAGAAACGACACGATTCGAATTTCGCGGCTATGGCAACTCGCAAGGGAAGTGAGTTAACCGATCATTTTCAAAATGCTTCATCTATCTGCCAACATGCACTTTGAATCTTCGATTAGTGAGAAACGCTGAGATTCAAAATTATGAATGAAAATTAATATTCATTCATCAAACAAAAATTTACCACGCGAAGAGAGATTTTAAATCTAAACTGACATTGATGGAACGTATATTTAAATATCTTTCAGATTTGATCGTTTCTAAATTTAAAAATAATCTACCGAAGCATACTCATCTTTTAAACGCAATGACACTTGAATCGAATTTAATAATTCTACGATTATTCGCTATGACGTTGAGACGAAACGGGATCGAAATTTCACTTATGCACGTTCGAATATGTTGATTTTTATTGAAGATAAATAAAAACACTTGAAAGATCAGAAAAAATTAAATTCAAGTCGAATATAAATATCTCAGCACGTTTCTTTTTAAAACTCGACCGAAAAGAAATCTATTCAAATTTCGTGGGAATCTTCGGGAAGAATCGTCAACCCCCATAACACGAGTTCCATAAATAAAAACTCATGAAACTCGCGTCTCGACTCTCGGCATATTTTTTCAAAGATATCGTCGCACTTTAAGAATACAAGAAATAGTAAAAAATAAAATAACAATTTCCATACCTTGAAAATCTTCTTTCTTAAAGCAGCATCACAAGGTCGATCCTTATCTTCCACGAGGAAAACACGAAACACGATTGACAGATGCTTTCAGCAGCCGGGTGGACAGAAATCGATCTCAATTGATAGCACATTCCTTCTTTTCTTCAAATGTCACAAAAAAATAAACCCCGACAAAAAATAAACACATGTTAGTTTTTACTAAAATACTTAACTCTAACTAACATAAGTCACAATCATCATAATAATATATCACCGTGTTTATACTCCTATCTCAAAAAAAGAACCGTTTAATCTGTCAAACATGCTAAACCTAAAACTAATCTCACGATAATCCACATTCGTTACATACGTCGACGAGATCTTTCCACGTCGCAATAATAAAACAATAATAATAATAATAATAATACAAAAATGAAAGAGATAGAAAGAATTATCAACAAAGAAAAAAAATATATAAATTCAAACAAACAGAAAAAATGTGCAAGCTGTATAGAAAGATAACAAAAATGAATACTATATGAAGATGAAATCTATGAAAGGGACGAGAAATTTCATACGAAAAAAAATATTAAATAAATCCACCGTGTGTTTTGCGTTTGTCCGTCAGTCTCTTAATCTCTCTTTCTCTCTTTCTCTCTCTCTCTCTCTTATCTCTTTTTTTTTCTCCGTTTCGTATAGAATTTCACGCGCGCGCGCTCGACGTTCGTGCGTACGAAACGACGGCGTATGGCAGACTGGACCGAGGACCGGAGACTGCCCTTGGCAGCTGCGTGTTCGCTCTGACGCCGACGATAACGACGACGCTGACGACGGCAACGACGACAACGATGACGATGACGACGTCGACGACGACGACGACGACGACGACGACGACGAACAACGACGCCGACGCCGACGCCGACACCGACGACGACGCCGACGCCGCTCGTAGCAACCGTGGAACGACGCGGAACCGTCCTACGTGGCGCCCTCTGATATCTAACTACCCCCTCACCCCCTCACCCCCTCACACCCTCAACCTCTCTCTCTCTCTCTTTTACTTTCAAGGGATGCACCTTTTCCACCTTTCTTACTATTTCTTCTCTTTCATATCTTTCTCTTACTTTCTCTTCTAACTTATTCACTCTACTCTTTGTATACACACACAAACACACGCACACATACATCTATGGAGAGAGTCATGCATGTGGATAAATATATATATGAGTTTATGCATGCATGGGTGTTCATATTTTATGTATATGTGTATAACTATCTCTCTCTCTCTCTCTCTCTCTCTTTTTCTCTCTCACACACTCCCCCTGTGTTTCTTTCTATTCATCTTGCTATCTATTCGTCCTTCCCTTTCTCTCTACCTCATAATCTTTCTCAATGTTTCTCTCTATCCATCTAACTATCTATCCAACCTCTTTCTATCCATCCTCTTTCTATCCATCTCATGATCTCTCTGTCTCTCTTTATCTATCCACCTAGTTATTTATCTATCTTTCTCTCTCTCTCTCTCTCTCTCTCTCTCTCTTTCTGTTTTACACATACTACTATATCTATCTGCTTTACTCCACCGTTCACCTCCCACGACCGTTCCCAATCGTCGTTTCTCTCGCACCCACCCAGAGTAACACTCTCCCCCCCACCCTACCTCTTTACCCCCTTTCCCCCTCTATCGATCCTCCGGGAAAGTCTCTCCTCTCTCCGGTGCGTTCCATTTACCAGAGGAGGCTACGCTACTATCGTACGCTATCTTCCTCTCTCTCTCTCTCTCTCTCTCTCTCTCTCTCTCTCTTTCTAACTCGTACTGGAAAGGAGACTCCACTACTGGCTAGTAGGCGACTCGAAATTCTTCCAGACCGTATTACATAGACCTCCTCTCTTCGCCACCAAATTCGACCATTGAAAATGGTCGATGTTGGCCGAGGTTCGCTTGAAAAAGAGAAGAATAAGAAAAAGAAGTAGAAGAAAATTCGCAACCTCTGTGTTAGAGGAGTTTTCTCATCCTTTTCTTTCTTTCTTTCTTTCTTTCTTTCTTTCTTACTTTCATTCGCTTCGCTTTGTTTTATTCTTTTTTATTTTGCCCTTTCCTTTCCCCAAATTAGAGGAGTTGTTCTCTTGAGATATTGGATAAGATCTCGAACAATCGAAATGTTGAGAAAATCGTGGCTTAGTTTCAATTTCCGATACGTTTAATAATTTCCGATAGTTTAATAGATTAACTAATCGAATCTTTTTTTTTGTCATAAATAAATTAATTATTCATCGATAAAAATGATTATATTTGAAGGATTCGTAAATATATCTTAATTTTCGCGTTTGATTCCTTTTTTTTTTTTTTTTATTTTCATGAAAAGATCGAGATATTAAATTTTTGGGTGAGAAAATAAAAAAGAATCGGATATTAAAAAAAGAAAAAGAGAGGAAAGGAAAATGGGGGAAAAAAATAAGAGGGAAACAAAAGAGAAGAGAGAAAAAAAGAAAAGACTATTTCTTGATTTCATTTCTCTTTCAGGTTACGTGACCTTTCTCCGTTTTACTGACGATGCACTCGCGCGATTGAAACGTGGCACTACTTAAATCAGACCTCTATCCGTGTCACCCTACGTCTGTGCTTAAAGGTAGAAGGATAAAAGCATCCTCTTATTGCGATCTTCTATAGACCAAAAGAAGAAGAAAGCAAAAGAAGAAGAAGAAGAAGAAGAAGAGAGAAAAATAAAGAGTTAGGGTAAAGAGGAGAAAACATTCGCGAGAGGAAAGGATTGTTCGTGACTTTCAAAGTTATCCGTGTATAAGCCTGACTCAACGTATAATCCTTTAACCTTTTCGTAATACCGATACTTTTCTTCTTTTCCTAACTTTTTCTGTCAAACGAACTTTCGGATTTTTCAAAAGAATAAAACTAAACAATAAGAACATTTTCGAGTATTCAAGGGTACACCTAGTGTGAAATTTAAAAAAAATTGATCTTTTTTTGCATATTTTGATAGTCTATATCTTTAAAAATAACATACTGAAATTTCAAATAAATATTTCAAATAGTTTTAGAGTTACAGCCTTCTAAAGAGTAGCCGCTCAGAGATTAGAAAGCAATCATTTTATCTTTGAATGCGTTTTTCTCAAAACTATAATATATTTTTCAAATTGGCTGCAGTTGTAATTCGAAGAAAAATCATCCGATCGCTTTGATTTTTTTTTCTGCTTATTTCGTATATGTTTCTCTGTACAATGACCCAAAAGTTTTACGATTGTATTAAAAATGTAATTTTAGCGGGCCAAAAATCATCAAAATTTTGAGCAAAAATCGATTTTTTTTTTAAAAAGTCTGCCATTTTGTTAAATTTTAATTTTTTTCACAATTTTAGGTCATTGTATAGGCAATACCTTCTAGATTAACAGTATTTTTTTTTTATTTCATCCACAGTGAAGGCCGGAATCACTGCAGCCGTTTAGGCCCTTTTTTTATAGTGACTTGGAAGATAGCGAATAACTCGCTAAAAATTACCTTTTTTCATTTGAAAATTTTTGTGAATATTCTTTAATTATGTATAAATATATTCTCTAAATTTTAAAATATTTCATCCAGTAGTTTTCTTTAAAAAAATTTCTAAAAATCACCTTTTTTTTAGGCGGTCACACTAGGTGTGACCCTCAATTAGATTACTTTTGCATATGATATTTAACAGCTTATTTAAATGTGTTAACAAATTATGAAAGAAAAAGAATTCATATTTGCAATAATGATAATATTAATTTGTGAAATTATTTTTATAAAAATTAACGGTTACGTATGATTCGCGTTCGTTTGGTGGACGATTTTACTAATAAATTTTGAATAAAATATCTCTTTGTTAAAGATTATCATTTAAATTTATTATTACTTTTCACATTTCCCTGATAATACATTTTGTCATTGTCAATAATTCGTACCTTTTAATTTCGTTATTATTATTATTATTATGCAATATATGCAAAAGAGGTAAAAGCAATAATAACAATGAACTGTTCTAACATAGGTAAAATTAAAAAAATAAATTCCCTAAGAAATAAAAGAAGATTTTAAGCGCACGAAAAGGAACGTATATAGAATCTTACAATAGGAAAACGACAATCACACTTACATAAATATTAGAAACACAGATTGGATAAAAATACGTTTATCAAACGAAGTAGTGCATTGTCTGGTTTGTTTAGCAGTCAGACAGTACTTACTACTACTACTACTAGTTGTATTTTGAAAATTTACAGGTTTTCTAATTACGTTAAGAAAATAAAATAAGAACCTTATTGTTTTACTTACTGTTGTTAGTATAGGTAATAAAAAAAAAGGTAAAAAGAAAAAAAGAATGAAAATTTGGTCTATCCTGGTTTGGTTGTCCTTGAGACTCTTTTCACCAGAGACGTTAAAAACTCGTTTCGTTACTAGTGAAACAGATCGAATTAAGGAAAAGAAAATGAAGAGGAACAGAGAGTGAGAGAGAAAGAAAAAGAAGAAGAAGAAGAAGAAGAAGAAGAAGAAGAAGAAAGAAGAGTCGTTGGCATGTTCGATTCGTTTCCAAGCGAACGTCAAAGTTCGAACAACGTCGAAACGAAAAGTTAGCGGAAACGGAACCACCAAAGATTCCTTCGATGGTTCCTTCTTCTTTCGTGCTAACCACGAAGCTCGAAGATTTCCTTGCCGGGTGGTGGGTGGGTTGCTTGGACGAAACCGATTTTGCGGCGATTCAATTCCACGTCGTAGGAAAGTTCCGAAGGTTGGTATTGGAATGTGACAGGAGTGTAGTAGCTGCCAGGAGAAAATGGCCAAACGTTTTCTACGACTTGGATTCTATGTGTTTGCCAAAAAGAGACAGACAAAAAAACGAAGGAAGCAAAAAGAATGATAAAAAACTAACTCGAAAAAAGGGGTAAAACAAAAGAGATAAAAAGAGTGGGAGAATAAACAAAAAAGAAACAAAACAAAAAAAACTAGAAAGTAAATGAATAAGAAAAAAGACGGGGTGAAACCTAAAAAAGAAAAAGAAGTCAACAAAAAATGGATGAATGAACGCAGAAGAAAAATAAAAGAGATCATGAGAGAATGAGAGAAAGAAAGAGAGAGAAAGAGAATAAGAGGGAAATAAGAAGGGTCCGTGGAAGGGAATCTCGTTCGGGTATAACCCAGACAAGTGGAAAGTTCGATGGTCGTGGATAGTTGTAAGAAGCAGGATGGAGATCACTGGGAAATACTTGGGCCTATTCTCAGGAATTTGATTCGAGGCAGAAATCTTCTTCGGGATTCTAAACGCATAGCATTTCAGGTATCCAGCCTTGAACCTCTATCTCTTAGAGAGTGAGCCTTCCTTCGATCTTCCCTAACTTCTTAAGACTACGGATCACTACGCTTTCGGGTAAGGCTAACGAAGATCTTCATCTAATAATCCTACTTCGATTGTAGATAGTATCCTAATTTATTTTCCAACTTCCTTCTTATTTTGTTCATTATGATGATGCATAAATAAATATAAACGTGACTTGATTATAAAAAGGTATACAATTTTGTATAATAAAAAAGAAATCGATAAACGTAACGTTATTTACAAAAATTTGTACAGTGTAATTACAATAATTTATTTATTAATCGATAAACCATACGCGTCATTATACTCGACTAATTTGTACAATTGTAAATAAGATTTTGATCTATCGATTGGTGCTTTAATAAATCATTAAATAGGCGAAAATGAAGGACAGAATTTGATCCTTAAAGGTTCTTATCAAATTTAGGATATTCGATTCGAGATGAACATATCGATAGTACCGAAGCAGAAAGGATATTTCGAAGTTTCTATGAGAACTCGTCCAGAAACCAGTGAAATTCTGTTAGAAGGAAGTTCAGTTACTGGTAACAGACAGAGGCAAAGGGACATGTTCTCTCGCATAAGTTCGTCTAAGAGTTTCGACGGTTCGAAGGAGTTTCGATAGTGGTTCATTGCCGAAAGTCCGGCGTTTCGATATTGAGGACACTTGCTGATTTACTTCTTTGTGACAACCCTTAACTATCCTCTTCACATTTCTATTCTCTATTTAAACAAAACAAAAATATTTTTTAAATATTCCATAAATCTCAATTTATCTTACCATTTTTTAATGAATCATTATAGACATTTGAACAAATTTTTATTACTAATATATTTATTTTCAAAAACTAATAGGAAGATATTATCTACATTTTCTATTGGCATTATATCATTCAATTAGATCAATCTTCAAATAATTGCATGAATTAAATAAACGATTGGGAATAAAAAAAGAAAAAGAGAAAGAGAAAAAGAGAGAGAAAAAGAATGAGATTTCATTTGGATTAGGGTAAGATTTATATATTCGCATATATAGGTATAATAGCTGACGTTAATCAAATAGGAAAGAGACAGAAAGAAAGAAAGAAAGAAAGGAAGAAGGCAGAAAGAAAAGAAAAGAGGAAAGGATTTACGTTCGTCTTCGCATCCGTCACAAAGCAACTAGGTAAGGAAACAAATGGGTAGAACAAAGTGTCCAATTTAATTGAAGTCTAAAACTGTAGCTAAGGAAAAGATTCGCCGATCCAATTTATTTCGCGACATCACTACCATGAAACATTAATTATCCTTTTATTTTTATATCTTTGTTTCCCGTCTCATTCTATTTAATTCGATCGAATTTTCTCCAAGGACACAATTTCATTTAATTAGGTATCTTCTTTACACGGAAGTATCATCCTATTGAAACTAATCAAGATTTTGTTTCATTTATCTCGATCATTAAATTACAATTATATTTCAACAAAAAGACGTTTTTATATATTCTCTCGTATCGAAAAAAACAAGGCTACGTATTGATATATTTTCGATAAAATTATTTAATATGTCTAATAATTAATTTTAATTTTTATTAAAATTACGACTACGATGAGAAATAAAATGTAATTTTTTTCTATGTATTAGAAAAGTTAGTATTAGTATTAGAAAATAATATATATATGTAGGGGTTAGAGAATATTTTAGAAATGTGCGTGTCATAGTGTATAAGTATCCATAAAGGAGTGTAATTCTTTAGTTGTTGTGTGTGCGATGGTATGAGTGTGTAAGAGAATTTATCGTGGAACGAAGGAGAAAGAAACCGTTTCTGTAGATTAGAGTATTTGTTTAGATTGTAAGGTTACACCGTCTGGATTTGCTGCCTTTGTATAGCTCCATCGAAATCTCTCGAACGTTCTCGATCCGGAAATGCAGAAAGAATCCCTTGTTTATAATCGGAAATTATCGAGAGGTTTTTGAAAGGAATGCCAGGAAATAATGAGAGACGATGGAGGGGAGGTAAAACATAAATAGGTGACGGAAAGAATCGGGTGGGGCATTCCGTTATAGTTCTTTGATATACGACGAGTGTTAGGTGTGAAAGGAAACGGTACGACAACGGGGGACGGTGAAGGGATACGAAAGACGACGATAAGCGACGAAGAGTCGAATACGGCGTGTCCTTCACTAATTACGACGGTTGTTTTTGGGTTACGACAAAGAGTAGCATCTGATATCTCATGGCAATAGATTGTAAATTTAGATTATAGATACTTACCATTCTATCTCATTTTATACCTATTATACCTAAATCGTTTAACATTATTGTTAAGCGTTATTGAATAAATAAATTATATTAATTCTACTTTAATAAATAAATAAATCTTACATATATATATATGTGTGTTTATTAAATTTAATCAATATAATTCATTATCTCTTCAATAATTAAAAATTTTCTCTTATTTTAGAAACATTAACGAAAAAAAGTAATCGTTGTTGACAAAAACGAGTTAAGCTCTTTAATAATTTCTTGAATTATTTAACAGATTAATAAAAAAGAAAAGTAATATTACAAACTAATGTTCCTATTATAATTAATTCTAATAATATTCAAAATTCTCTCAATAAATATTAGGAAAGATAGGTAGTAATTAATGTAGACTACCCAGTCAAGCTGTTTATAATAGTTTTGCATAATCTCAAATATTCAATAATAATCCTATGATTCAAAAAATAACGAGACAGCAAATAAACACTTTATATACTTATACGTGTATCTTCTGTACGTACATGTGTGTATATGTATCATTCTCCTTAATAATTTTCTTTAGGTATAACACATTAAATATTGTATACTCGATTAAAACCTGTACACGTGGTACTTTATTCGAGCTAAACAGATAAATTTCTATTCGTCGAACAAACGAATGACCAAATGAATGAATGAATGAATGAACGAAGTAACACCGAACCCGTCTTTCTTCCAATCACGTTAATTGAAGAGATCCCGTACGTCCTGATATGCTATGCAGAACAGAAAATTACTCGTTTCCAGCGTGTAGAAAATTACCAGCGTTGATTGCACGAATAAAAGAGGAGGTGGGTGGTGAAAAAAATTAGCAAAAAAGGATTGGCGGAGGGTAAGCGAGACGGAAGGAACGGGAGGAGGGGGGAGGAGGGGGGGAGAAGGTAGGGAGAATGAAAGGGAAAGGGGAGGAAAAAGTACGCGGCTTTTCGTAAGGCAGAAATTAAAACTTCGTTAACTCGACCTCTACCGTTCGAGCTCGTTCGTACGTGTAAATTTTTTTCCTATATATTTTTTGTATCTTCTTGTTCTTCTTTTTCTTCTTGTTCTTCTACTTCTTCTTCTTCGTTGTATTTTTTTGTTTATTCTATTTTCCCTACCTTTTCTCGGATTTTTTGTTGTTTTTTACTTTGCAATAAATACAATCAACGCGAAAGTAATTATGAGTACGAGTTTTAAAGGATTACAAAAGTTATTGAATAGAGAAGGCAAAATTAAAAAAAAAAAAACGTATATGTAGCTGTCACGGAACTATGTTCTGGAGTGTTAATGACGCGTGAGAAAATATTCGGAGTTTCTGTTTTCAAGTTTTGATACCTGTTTACTGTGATTTTTTATATATACGTTATAATTTCATGTATTAAAAATTCATCGAACGTCGCGTATTTTATTTTCACCTGTTGGGAATTAAGAATTACGAACGAAACGAAAAAACTTTTTCAAAAACATTGAATTTTCTAACAGGATCATATGATGTGCAAATGGGTGGTATAAAAATTCATGTCAACTCATGATAAATTATGTATTCCCCGTTATCCTAAATCTATTTTCTTACTTTCTTTGAAAAAAACTTTTTAACGCGAGTCAAAAACAATCATTATATTATAATATAAATCTAACAAATTAAAAAACAAAAGAAAAACACAAAAAAATTACCCTACAAAACAAACCAATGCGTTTAATTTAAATCATATTCTTTATTATAAATACGTTCCCTTTTTTTTTTTTTATTTTTCTTTCAAACGATGCTTAAACTATATATAAATATATAAGGTATCGTTAACAAGGATTTTAATGTTTAAATAGCGTCTAACATTCCTACTAACAATTTATTTACAGTATCGTTCCCCCACATCCCCATGGGGTCTTTCGAAATAGCCTAAGGGATGAAACGTGTACTTCTTACTGACGAAACTAACGAGAAGAAAAGGTCGAAAACCGGTAGAGGCAGGTTGACAAACGCGACAACGATCGAGGTAATTGAAGGACGAGAAAACGGAAACTATGGGGGAGAATTGTGGACCCCATTCTTTCCCTCTCTCATTCTTTCTCTCTCCCCCTCTTTCACGTTCTTTTTCTAACTCAACGAGCACGCGCTGTTACAAGGCGACAAAGCGATTAAGATGAATTAACCTCGTTCAAAGTATAAAAATAAAGAAAGAAAAAAAAAAGAGAACCAGATCTCTTGTGCAAGCGCAGTGTGAAACACGTGTTCCACTTTGTTCGAACGTTATTATGCACACCGGATATTAGGATTCATCAACTACACACCTCTTTTATCCTTTATCTCATTATCTATCTGTATGTCTGTCTGTCTGTCTCTGTTTTTTATATTATCATAGTCAGTAAAACATAATATCACGGGTTATGATCAAAATACAAATTTATACAAGCATACGAAATTTTTTTTTACTATTCTATTTCGTTTTCTTCGAAGCGGTTAAATTATTAAGTCTTAATACTTGCGCGTTGTATAATAATTCTGATGAACCTTGTACAAATGTATAGAATTAAACAGAAATAAGAAAAAAAACAAATCGTTGTCCCATCAACTCTTGGCTTTGTTCCCTTATAAGTTGAATCCTCATTCGATAAAGAATTATATAGAACGGACAAATCGTGAGAGATCTAACGGAATTCCCGTATCCGAGTTTCCCGAAGGTATTTCGACAATCCGGCTCGATAGACGAAAAGAAATTCGACTCGTAGATTGCCATAAAACGAGGGCACCACCATAGCTTAAAAAAAAAAAAGTACGGATTCGGATAGATAGAAAGAGAAATAGATAGAAATAGATCCTGATGAGAACGGTAAGCCACGTACCTTCCTATCCCAATCCTTGCTTCTATCCTCCCCCTCTTACTCTTTCACGCTTTCTCGTTCACCCACTGAATCTCTCTTTCTCTTTCGCTCTCACTCATTCACTTAATCTCTCTTTTTCTCTCTCTCTCTCTCTCTCTCTCTCTCTCTCTCTCTCTCACTTTCCTTCTTTCACTGTCTATCTATCTCTATCTGTTTCCTTTTTCAAAGGTTAGATACTTCTCCCTTCGATCTATTCAACCACCCTTCCTTATTTCCCTCCCTCTTTCCTTCCTTCCTTCCTTCCTTCCTTCCTTCCTTCCTTCCTTCCGTTATACTAAACCAAAAGTTTCAATCGCTAGAACTGAAATATCGTATATACTACTCGAATCGATCGATCTCTTAATCTTTTCCTTCGCGGTCAAATCTTCAAATGTTACTTCCTTTTTCTGTATCTTTTTTTATGTTTCTTTCCAGAACCCCCCACTTTTTTAGAACTACCCATCCCCTTTTTCCCAACCTTTTTCCTCTTATACTTTTTCTCCTTCTCCTTCTCCTTCTTCTTCTTCTACTACTTCTTCTTCTTCTTCTTTTTCTTCTCTAGTAAAGTTTCTGTACTTTTAAAAGTGGCTCTACGAGTTTCTCGCATCGTTGCACTCAACCTGCATCCACGCTCTTTATCCTCTTTCTCGCTCGAGTCTACGTAATCGGAACGTCGATATTTTTTAAGAATTTCATTGATAACTACAAAATAATGAAATAAATATTATACTATTACTTTATCTCCAATATTTAATCTCATTTATAATATCTCTTATATTTTATTTACCAATTTATTTTATTTATTATATATTATATTATTTACAAATTAAATTATTACGAACGAATATTACAAAATTTCTACAAGACGAACATCTGAGCTGTGTTTTTTTTTTTAAATGACCTAAGTCCATTTATGTTTAAATTGAGATATTTAAGAATAAGCATTTCAATGAAATTAAAAATTATACATATAGGATATCAATGTATTCACACTCCTTAAGTGCATTTAAGTGAGTTAAATTTATCATTCATATTAAAATAATACCAATCATTAAGTGAATAGTATGAGTCTTTTTACCAAGAATGGACTTAAGTGAATAATATGTGTCTTCTTGCTAAGAATGAACTTAAGTGAATAATATGTGTCTTCTTATCAAGAATAGACTTAAGTCATTGCAAACTTAACAACTAGATTTGTCGTAAAATTTGTAACAATCACCTATCCCCCATTAGGCCATTTTCAAAATAAATGGCTCAATTGTTAGATTAAATTTTTTGAGATTAATATTATTTAGTCAAATTTTTGTTCCACTTTTTACAATTAAACATTTATGGTTACACGAATTGACTCTTTTTCGATGCTTTATCATTCCCTTAACGAACGAATAATTCCTGTACAGCCATACAACTACACATACACACACACATACACAAGTATAGAAACGTAAGCTTTCTATGCATATATTTTTGTCGACGTATATTTAATTCCGAAATAAATTGTAAAAACTGCAAACGAACGCTACTTTCTATTCAGACGCGCTTGGTTCTTTTTCTGAATGTACGTATACACATACATAATAAATATATATATATATATATGTCTATGTATAGGTTGGTACGTATGGTTTCGTATTTACGTGATAAATGCATCTAGTTGTATCCATTTTGTGCTTTTGAATTTGGCTACAAAAATACCTCCTCCTCCAACCACCTATCGTAGGAAACATATTTATTGCGTTTCTCGAAATACGCGTTTTCATTTCGACAATTAATCGAAATAATATTTAAAATAACAAGGAAAAAGAAAACAGAGTATTTTAAAAAAATGCATGGAAAATTTATAGAGATATTTCACGGTAACAATCTTGATTACGATTTTTCTTATATTAATCGATAAATGTGAAAAAAAATGTAAAAAGACCGGATTGGTCGATGTAAAAAATTGAAGTATAAATTAAAGATTTAAATTCGCGTTTACAAAGTTTTTTCCTTCTCTCTTGAAAACCTACCTTTCTTTCTCTTTTTCTTTCTCTTTTTCTTGACTTTCCAAATTTACCGAGTTGCTTCTACGCTAATTACACTTTATGAAGCTTGCCAGACCAAAAATTGTCTATCGTAAGTCAACTTTTTGAATTAGGTCATTCGAAGAAGAATCCTCGTTGATTCTCATAGAACTTCTTAGTTATTCGATATGACGACAACCACGATCTAAACCAAGACCAAGATGAACGAACAATATAATAACGTATAGAAAAAAAAGGGAGAGAGAAAGATGAAGTATTTCGAACAAACTAAAGGATTGCATTGACCAAAAATTCTTCTTTTCAATAATTATCAATGCCTTTAATTATTTTTTATCAAGAAGGAATAAAAACTGTATGATTACTAACAAATTATTTATTCGAAAATAAGATTATTCCACTAATTTTTTTCAATATTATTATTATTATTACTTCTACTACTAACAGTATCGTATTGTCATAATTATCTTTTTTGTGTCAATTGTTAAAAACTTTATTATAATAAGCAAAACATTATTTATTCGCATAACTATTATACTATTATTAATATTATAAATTTTATCAACGGTTAAAATGCTAAAACATTATATTTAATCAAAACTAAAATTATTATATTATAAATATTACTACTACTACTTGCTATATATTATCGTTATTAAATTTTGTATTATATTATTATTTTATATATAAAAAAAAAAAAAAATTAATACATCTATATATAAATTATTCTCTGTGAGATACATTTTTCGTTAAAACGAGAAACATCAAGCCAACTCTAAAGTCACTTTGACGATCATCCAGTAACTCGTTAGCTTTGAAAAAAGAAAAAGAAAGAGAGAGAGGAAGTGGTTCTTTCCATTTCTCGTAGCAAAAGAAGCAAAAAAAAAAAAGAACGAAAGATCCTCTTTCGTGGTGAGTAAGAAGGGTACTGAAGATTCTATTGCACTGGATCCGTTCGTATCCAATGTTCTCTGTCTCTCTCTCTCTCTCTCTCTCTCTCTCTCTCTCTCTCTCTCTCTCTCTCTTTCTATCTACGATGTTATCGCGCTTCATAAATCTTCTAGGAGCGAGAAAACCGAAGGAAAGAAGTTCGAATCTAAAACGAGAGAAAGAAACAGAAAGTGAGAGAGAGAAAGAGAGAGAGAGAGAGAGAGAGAGAGAATCGTTGTTTCGAGATCGCGACACGCTCGCGAAGAAAGCTCTAACTCGACGAGAGGATTTTCGACGAGTTTGTCGAACCTTCTCAACGAAAGATATGTTTTACGAGAAAAGGTATATAGTAAAAAGAGAACTATAGCGTAGTTTTGAAATTTTCGCGATATGAAAAATGTCTACGACGAATAGAATGATGAACTCCGATCGTATAGTTTTCTTATGTCAAAATGAAATTATTTTTTAAAACGACGACACCAATTATTCGGTAATAATAAAAATTTCTCGTAAAAAATTAATTAATAATTGACGAACATATATTTTTGTCTATTTAAAAATAATTTAAAAAAAAAAAGAAAAAAAGAATAAGAATAAATAACGAGTGTTTACTGTCTTTAAATTAGTTAAGAAATATTTTTGATGGATTGCGTACAACGATTGGATTTGTAATATTTGTCGTAATTTTTAAACAGTGATCTTCGTTATATAACACCTGTTTTCATTAATTGAAGTTAAATACAAGATTTTTTACAAAGATATTCTCTTTCTTCTTGTGTGTATATATATATATATATATATACATACTTATATTATATTATATATATATATTTTTTTTTCTTATAGAATTTCACTTTAATTTGTTTTTTCCTTTTTTTTTCTACAATTAGTTAAACACCATGTATTAATTATAAAAAGATGAACGTAATAATTAGAACGACACGCGAAGCCGTGAGTATTTCAATTCGATGAAAATGAATGGTCGGAGGTAATTAGAGGAAATGAATAACGATGTCGTCGTGTTCGCAAGTGATGACGTAAGAACTAACTCTTTTTAATGGAACCTAGGCATGGTTTTTTTTAATCAATAGAAGATATCATTTCATTATGTTAAATATATGCAATTTAGTCTTATATTATTATTAACGATATTAATCGTATAAGTGGGACGAGTGCCTCCATACCAAATATTTAAATATGCATTAAAATATCCCAATTTTTTCACGAATCTTATATATAGGAAATAATTTTTATTTTAATACAAATATTCGAAAGTATCGTGTCGATTAATCTTCTTTACGAAGAAAAAATAAATGAAAAAAAAAACATTCTTATCGATTATGGCTTAAAATATAGAATTATGTAATAATTAATAAACAAAATATTACGTAAAATAGTAAACCTATTGAATTAAAAAACATTAATATAATATAATATTATAAATATGGAAAACGTTTTCATTTAGAATTCCAACTATTTATTTAAATATCAATTACATTAAAGTAATACAATGAATAATTAAAAAGATAGTGCAGAAAAATATCAAATATCATATTTTTAATAAAAAATATAATATTAAAATAACATTATTATTTACGTATGAAATATAAGAAAAATATTTTTAATACACAATCGAACAGTTATATAATACCTATTTAAATAAAAAATATTAAACTACTATAAATTCCGCGATATTTTTTATCGTTCAACCCAACACAACACAGTAGTATAAGTGAAATAAAATTACTGTATTTATTTTAATCGGAATAAATAAAGGAAGCAAGGAAGGGGAAAGAAAGGAAAGAAAGAAAGACGTGAGAAGAAAAATATTCGAATGTCATGCTTTATCGAAGCTTAAAGCTCACTTAGCGACTATAGGCTTTCTATGTATTTCGCGACACCGTATAACATTTATATCTCTCATAAATCGCAGAAACCTAGCTGATCGTAGAACGCATTGCTCCAGCAGCTGTTCGAAAGCTCGCAAACCGATAAAATTTTAACTTCCACCACTTCTTTTATTTTCTTTCTTTTTCTCTTTCAACCCATCATCGTTCATCTTTTAAAGATCGCTAGAACCAATAGTAGCTTGCGTAATATACGTTAGCAAAGAAAACCAACTTTGGTCGTTCATTTAAAAAGAAATCAGCCAATAACCTTCTCTAATAGCTGAAAGAAATTTTTTTTCTTTTTTTTCTTTTTAAATCATATTTGGGAATATTTTTAATAATCCCACGATTTACAAGAACCCTCTTATTCTGAAATTAGGTGACCTATAGGTTTGTAAAATGTAAATATGTTGGAAGTTTTGATCGGATAACACGTTGAGCTTCCACTTTGAACGAGACGCATGTAAGAAGATTCACCGTATAATCCTAAGGAAAAGCTCGTATCTTGGTGTAATCTCGCGTGCAAAGGTATTCCTCTTTTCTCATTCAAACACACACACACATACACACATTCGAACCCATACACGCGCACATGTTTCCCTCCCTACCGTATATTCTGTTAATATAAAGTAAATTTAACATACAACCAAAATGAAACTATAAAAAACAAAGTCTTACTTGTCAGTCTTATAACTTTGTATTTAACTGAACATAAAAGAGAATAACTATAAAAAAAATCGATTAATCTTTAATATCTAATACATTTAGAAAAAAATGAATAAATATTTCACTTTATATTTGGATTGATTTTGATACGATTAAATATTGAATATATTTAAAAAAATAAGATTAGAGCTTAAAAGATTATATATATCGTGCATGGTTTGTTGGTTTTATACATACGAAAGCAAAACGCTGTGATTAACTGCTTGCGGATGCTTTTCGTAGATACGTATTCCGCACCGCACTTGGTCAAGCTTAATATACGTTTTAGATTATCCTCTTGGAATCTCGTTCGGTTAGTCCATCAGAGTCACTGTATACGTAACACCAGTAGTGACCATATTTAACCGTAAAAGCTTGTACAGAGACGAAACGAAACGAGACGAAACGAGAAGAGAAGAGAAGAGAAGAGAGAATACGTGACATTTCAAAGTAATGAAAACGAAGCTGCGTTGGCCATGTCATTCTCTTCTACATTCATCATCCAATCTAACCAAGCGTCTTTTATACTAGATTCAAAGATTAACTTTATTAACATGTTAGCTGTCATTAATAAATATTGTGTACATTAGAAATGAAGACCAATTAAAGCGTTGAGTGTTCTGTAAATTTTCTACCTCTTACTTTTAGAATTTATCTCAATGTTTGTCTAATGAAAATAATAAAATAGGATTTATTATTATTCGTAATTATTAATTATCGCGAATAATACGCTTTATGTTGTTTTAGATTTAAATTCGAAAATTTTATTCGATGATACTCAACGCGTATCCTTATAATTAATAAATCTTGTGTATATTAGAAAAGCAAATTACCGTGTTGAATATCTTGTAAATTTGTTATCTCTTTTACTCTTTAAATTTTATTACAATATTTGTATGATAAAAATAGTTGAAATTATTATTTACAATTTTTAATTATTGTAAATACTTTGAACTTTTTTTTTATATATATAAATCAGCAAATATTATTCGATCATATTCGATTTAAAATTATTATATTTAGATCTTTTAATTACGAAATTCTATATTTAAATCTTGGTGTAACGATGTTAATATCATATTTAAATTAAAACAACTTTGGAAATAAATTAGACAATGTTAAGTGCCATCAGACGATGATCATCGGGACACTCAAAGCGTTTATATTCTAAATTGAACTTGAGTTTATTAATTAGCACATACATAAATACATGCACATATATGTACTGATCTTACAAGTGCTATTTAAATAAAGTTGGTTGAGTGGCAATTATCGATGATCATCATCACTCGGCACTCAATGTGTGTTAATATAATTAATTGACATTAAAATTATTAATTAATGCATACGTCGGTAGACCCTTTTTCTTTTTTTTTTAAATATATTTTAAACTGATTAAGTAAAATAAATTTTTTATATAACGTCGACTCAAACGAGATAGGATTTATGTTTTTCGCGAATGAATTATTTAACAAATAAAAGAAAAAGAAATTTATTATTTTTGATTAATTATTAATCTAACTCGTTTCGTAATTCAATAATTTATAATTAGCATAGAAAAAGAAAAAAAGAATTCAAGCAACAATCACAAACGATGAATACTGCCGATGCTACCAGAAATGTATTAACCAACGAAATATGAACGCGAACAGAGTTATCGATTTATGTGCCGATATAAACAAGTATTTGATAAGGATGGGGGTTGGATTTGTCAATTGACAAACAGTATTTAATCGACACAAACAATTTTCATATCCGTTTTAGTTGGTTAGCCACTCGACCGAACGCATATAGATACGTTTGCGCGATTATTGCTTACATGTAATTAGTAACGTGTGTACATACGCTTCAAATGAATTTAAATTAAATATTTATGGGATTTTATCAAAGGTGCATCATTTTTTACACCTATCACATTTCTTCAGCCAAATTATTTTAATTTCGATATTAATAATCTTTTAATTTTATTACTTGGTATAATATGTTATTAAATCTGAATTAATTAAATAAATGCTGTGTGTAAACACCTTTTTAATTATTATTTATATTAATAATATAGAAATTCCTATAGAAATAATTTTCCATATCTTTGAAATATTATTTTACTATAAAATTTTTATTATTAAAATTTAAATATATAAATATTATGTTGGAAGAGATGGAAAAGGGACTCGAGAATGAAGCAGATGCGTTATTATGAGTATCGCGTGACATTTTCATACTATCCTCGTACCTTTCCTACTTCCTCATCATCTCCAACTTTTTTTTCTCTATTATTTTCTCATTCTTTTTTTTTTCGACCGAAGAACAAGTAACCGGATCCCGAGGAACAATTTATCTCACGATGTAATGAAACAAGTCCTACCATGTTCTATTCGTCGCTCATTTCGTCTTTCGTATTACATTGAATTCATTCTTTAAATGATGGGTATGTAAAAAATATAAAAATACATAATAAAACTGACGCGAAAAATAATAAGACTCACATCTATTTCATTTAGCGTTATTTGATTTAAATCATATTCTAATAATTTATTAATTATAACATTGTGAAAAAAAACTTCAAATGTTTAACATCAATTTAAATAAAGATCTGTTAATTAATAACAATAAATAATGTCATGGAATTATTAACTATGAAAGTACTGAATAAACAGTGAAAAATTATATGAACCTTATAAAAATATAAAGATATCCATTCGAGAGACCGAAGTCAGAATTTAAATAAAACCCCTTTTCCTTAATTATCAATTATTTATTTTGCAAATGATCAATAAAAGAAAAGTATTCAATCATGGTAGAATAAGAATTGTGTCAAAGAATATTATGAAAGGATTAACGCACTAACCATACAGGAACAAGGGAAATAACACGGAATAGAAAATGAAGAATTTCTATTTCTAAGAGACGATACACCTACGAGGTCAAGAGAGAGAAAAAGAGAGATAAAGAGGAAGAAAGAGAGAGAGAGAGAGATTTCGAGAGAGAATCTCGAGATCGCATACAATAAGTAGACCATATACGCTAACGACAAGGAAGAAACGAACATCTCGAGAAACGTACACAATGTTAGAAACGGTAGGGTGCTGCTTCTGCTTTTGCTTCTATAACTACTGCTACTACTACTACTACTGCTATTACTACTACTACTCCTGCTGCTACTGCTGCTGCTGATGTTAGTATAGCTAGCAACCTGCTACTACTGCTGCTGGTGCTGTTAGATGAAACGTTAGAAAAGAGGATGCTTCAACTGTACCAGTGAATGGTCTGGAGTACAACGAAGCGACAGCCACCACAGAAACGGCTTTAATATTTGACTTCTCTGTCGTCGTCATTGTCTTCATAAGAAAGAGAAAGAAAGAATTATATTCCCTAAAAAAGATAGAGAGAGAGAACGGGAGAATTTTTGATTTTTGAACATCAACAAAATCTACCTAAACTACGTATACGTATATATTCAAAAGTATTGAAACTATTCAATCTATTCAACAAACATAACGATGATTGATTTATCTTTTAATATGAAACACGATCGATATAAAGAATTATTAGATACCTTTTTTATGCTATCTCTATCTTTTTCCATCTTCCAATATATTGGCTTTCAATTTGCACTTGGATGTATTCTATCAGGAAGCTTTACAATAGACCAATGACACCCTCGTTCTTATATGTATCGATAAAATACGATGAGTAGGTAAAAATGAGAGAAAAGAAATGAATGATTTTATTTATGATGTATTATCAGTATTGTTAAGGAATTGATCGGTTTTTATACGATAATATCTTTTAACCGTTTCAATTTGCATCGAGATTAGTACATTCTTTACAAATCTACGTGTCAGTTAATCAATTATTATAAAACTTATAATGCAATATAATATTATGCAATCAAATTTATGTTCAATTAAAATTGTAGAAAACTAAAATTACTCTCGCAGACAATATGCTCATTATATCGTATTATTTTTTAATATAATAAATTTTCCCCAAAGATCTTTTGTAAGAGATTGCATTATATTTCAATTCTGTGTTCCAAGGTAAAACCATTTTCTCTTTTCGAAAAATATATATATATATAATTTAAGGTAAACAATTTATTAAAATTATGCGAACAAACTAAGTTCGTCTTATCGTTAATATTAACTTTAATAATATATAAGACTTTATTATATTATATTATATTTATAATAATTGAAAGATGAATTTGTATCCACATTTTAAAGAGAAAAAATACACATTTTCCCTTTAGAGAAAATCCAACACGCACGCGTGTGGAATCCTTTTCGAAGCTTTGGAAAGATCATTTTTCTAGGGATCGTTTGTACCGGTTGCATCCATATAGGATATTTCCTTCGCTTAACATCCTCTCTTCAAAAAGGATAGAAATGCATTGATAGGAAACTAGTGACGATCGTAACGACGTTGAACTCTTCTTGCTGTTATTGGTTTGCTTGGGCCCAAAGCCGATCTGAAGGCAAAGTAACGAGAACTTTCAAACTCGAAGTAGCTGTCACTCTAAAGATTTTCTTTTACCTTTTTTTACTTATCTCTCTCTCCTCTCTCTCTCTCTCTCTCTCTCTCTCTCTCTTTCTCTCGCTTTCTTTCTTTCTTTTTTTTTGTTCCAAGAGAATCATTTTATACTGACATCTCTATCGTTACCATGAAACGTTGACAGCTGTCACGAAGAATTTTTATCTACGACAAGTTACAATTTGAGAGAATTTATTTGTAATCGTACTATTTAAAATTTATTCTAACGCATACGATAAATTTCTTTACAATAGTTTCAGTTTTTATACGTAAACTTTGAGAAAAAAATTTTTATACGAATAAAAATGTTCAACAATATTTTTTCTTCGACTCGCGAATGTTTGAAAAGAATATAATCCTTTTTAAAACAATTCGATGCTATGAAATATATTCTATATACTAGTATGTATGATGTGTATGCATCTCAATCAAATAATTCAGAATTAAAATTGAAAGTACCCATATCGTCAGACGAATTTTTTTTGGAATTTTTCAACAAGGATTCAGATTTAGAATCTATCCTATAGAAGCTTTCCTACAGAAAGAAGGACGAGTTTTTAAAAAAGAGGACGATTTACTAGACTTTCATTCCATGTTGCATGAATCCACGATAAACTCGTTTTAGAATATAACGATAAAAATGTTGACAAAAAAAAAGAAGGAAAAGAAATATATAGATAGATGTACGAAAGAGATAGAAAATTTATTTATAAGTGAGAAACGAACGAAAAGTACGTAGATAGATGAACGATTTAAACCAAATGGACGAAGAAAAAGAGATATAAAGAAAAAGGGTAGAGGAAAATGTGAGAAACAAGAAGAAGGAACCGTAAATAAAATTAAAAAAAAGGATAGATGAAATTAAGATTAGGATTTTAAATACGTTAAACGATACTTTTAATACTCGAATTTCCCTTCCCTTTTCCTCGAATATACTTTAACCGTTTTTCGATTTACGTCTCTTAATTAGAATTCACAATTAAATCCGAAAAGGCTCAAATCTGCTGGAATTCGCCGAATATTTTAATAGCTTACATGAAAGAACTAGGGTTCGTAAATTTTCTCGAATTTTCATTTAATGAAATTAACCCCCTTGCTGTACTATTATTTTTAACTAGGAAAAAATTTCGGCTGAAGCAATGTATAGAGATGGTTTAGAAATAAGCATAAATTGTGAAAAAGTATTGTTGGGATAATTATAAAAAGAAATAATATCTCGCAAATTCAAATGAACCTTAATCTCATTTCATTATATATCAAACTAAACTTTAATATTAAATAAATTAAATTAAATTAAATTAAATAAATACATAAGATAAATCTTAGATATATATATTTTTTTTCTTTTTTTACAAGTTTTGAAATTGATTATATTTTTTTCAAGACACTTAAAGACGAAGATTTGGAAGGTTAAAGGCGACAAAATGGGTGGAAAGCAACGGTCACGTTCGACGTTTGCAAACGACATTGACAAAGTAATACGAGCTGGTTTCTGTAAAGTAAGCGAATGTGAACGCTTTGAACTTCGATCGATTTTAATTTGCTACTCGAAAGTCCATGGAATCCTTCTCCGAGGTAAGAAGAAGAAGAAGAACTTTCAAATACGTGTGTGCTATTTCGTCCAAAAGTGATTGATAGTCAAAACGTAACTGGTTTACTTCATGCCATCTTCGCGTTTAAAACAGGAAAAATTAAAAAGTAAAAAGAAAAAAAACCTCAATACCAGTCTTACAACTTCCGACTGGATACGTCTGATTTTTTAAACAAACGTATCCCTATACATATAATTAAAAAAAAAGAATATAATTATCTATTCTATCTCTTACTCTTTCTATCATACAAAAAGATATGACGTCTCTTTATAATAATTTAATAATTTTTTTGTATACATGAAAATATGGCAGAATGAAATTCGTTCTAATAATAATCTTAGCATAAAGAAATAATTCTAATTGGTTGTTACAATTTACCCCAATCAATAAAGAGATAAAAAGAAAAACAAGAAGATATCATATTTATATAAGACATCTTTGAACTTGTTTCCCTGTTACATAAAATATACCGTTAATCGAACAAACCATAAAATATAAAGAATAAATAATAATCTCAAACAGAACCAAGTGGCTTTATGTTACACTGGTTGCATCGAGTAATTAAGATTCGAAGTTGCTTTGAAGAATCCAACTTTTGCAAAATAAAGACAAGATGCAAAGGAAGAAGCAGAAAAAAAAAAAATAAAAATAAAAACGAAAAAAAGAAAACAGAAAGTACATATATGTATATATATAGTTACGACAAAATTTGCGAGACAAACTTCTCGAAAAGACCGGACGAATTTCGTTTACGCTTGAAAACATTCAAAGTAACGATTCAACCTTCTGAAACATATTTTCAAATCTATTCATTTTTTTCGTACAACTTTGAAACGTATTTTTTGATTCGTTTCTAGCGATTAAAACTCGATTAAACGAATACGTATATTCGATATAATGAAATCTCGTTCGCGTCTCGTCCTAAAAGTAAAAAAAAAGAAGAAGAAAATATTGAGTGAGTGAGTGAGAATGAGAAAGGAAAAGAGAAAGAGAGAGAAATGAGAGTGACGAAGTATATGGGATACATACGCCTTTACTTTCGTAATTAACCAATTAGTACTTCTGGTACGCCAACGCGAGTAGCTAATGAAATTAGTAGTCGCATGCCGGTTATAATGACCGGTATTCCACGCGACTAATTAATTCGCGCATCAAATTCGTTTCGTGAGAGTTTCACCCCTCAAGCGAACCCTCCCCCTTCCCCCATTACCCCCTCACTCTATTCCCGTTCTCCGAACACCCCTACCAACCCTCCTACTTTCTCCCTTGTTCTCTCCCTTCACTTCATCTTTCCCTGTTTTATATGTCGTTTCGTTTTTCTTCTTTTTTTTCCCCCTTTTTTTTTCTTTTTCTTTCTTCCTCTCCCGTCATCAGCTAGTAAAACTCCGAGACAATGAGAAACATTTTCGTGTCAGCCAACGTCCGTAAACTTTTTAATTTGCGTCAAGTGTTTCATCGACAATCCGAATACGTAATAGTCTTATAATTGGTCATCTTTCTCTCTCTCTCTCCCTCTCTATGTTTTATTGGAACATTTGACAATTTTTTTATCAATCGAATCGTTCGTAATTGGTTCTTTTGATAATTTTAATCAAATTCTTAATTAATAAACTGAGAGTCTGGAGTACGCAAAGGGTTTTTCTTGTTTTTTTTTTCCTAGGATATTTTAATGTAAAGAATAAAAATAATAGCGTATATATTGTATTATCATAAAAAATGCGAATACATTTTTTTTCTATTATTGTTTTTAATATTTTCTAGAATGAACGTGAATGTATATACGTTCGTTGGAACGAACGAACGAAACGAACGAGGGAAGTCGTGGAATGTATTTAGGTTGATCCACGACAAATTTAGATCAGTGCGTGGCAGAGTCGCCATCAGCATAGTGGAACTACTGCTAAGAACGAACGAATACTTTTCTCTTAAATATATTTCATATGTCTTTTGATATCGTTTAAAAACATACAAAAAAAAACGTTAAAAAATTAAACCAAACAATTAAAATATCCTCAACTCTTAATGTGCAACGATGTGTGTGTTCGTGGGTTCATAAAAATAATATCAAACCTTGGAATTATAATAGTGATCAAAATAAAAACTGATAGAAATAAATCAGTGAGTGATTATTCATCTAATTATAATCGCATGATTGATTCTACTTCAATCATTCGTTCATCTTTAAACTGATCGTGAAAACGGTAGGTATTAAATTAATTACAAATAGTATAACATTGGCATTCAAATATCATCATCGTGTTCGTTCGTTCGTAAAAACCTTGAATTTATTAATATTTTTAGTAACTCATTATAAATTACTTTTGATTATATGAAAAGAGACGATCGTGTTAAATATAAAACAAAACATAATAATATACTTCATACGAATCGCACAATTTTGCATTCGATCTAATACACGAAGTCGTACGTAATACCATAATTATTCTCCATTCGTATCGAAAATTTGCAGGATCTACAACAACAACACAACACAACACAACGCTACACAACTTCCCCTCTATCGCGAAATCTATGAAAGCCAAATGTAAACGCTAGCTCGTGTTTCCGTTTTACCCACTGCATCCCCCGCTAATTGTGTTGAATTCGGATGTAATTAAGTGCCAGTTCGTAACACGCGACACGAACCAAGCCGAACTCACCGAGAAAATTGGATCGGCTTTATTTCAATGAACAAAAGGATACATCCTGATAAGCTTCATTTATTATTTAACATTTAAGGAAATTTATCATTATCACGGATTGAGAACTTAAACAAAATTATTTTCACTTAAATAAACAGACAAGTGGATAATATATACTTTGGAGAAATTTTTCATGATTCGAAGATTGTCGAATTGTTTTTTTTTGTGCTTTTCGTTGAATTATTTTCTTTTCTTTTCTTTTCTTTTCTTTTCTCTTATTTTTTATTTTATTTTACTTTTTTTTGAAGAACACCAGCAGATGTGACGCGACGAGAAAATCAATTTTACCTTTCGCTACATACGCCCTTCTAATATCTTCGATGCTTCAAAAAGCATTTTTACTCTCTCTTCCTCTCTCTCTTTCTTTTTCTTGCACATAGTAAGAGTAATTCCGGAAGAGATACGAAAAGGTTTCGAGTTCCACGGAGTAATCTATCGAGGCCGTTATCCGTGAAAGTGTGCGAATCTCCTGGAAAAAGAACGGAAGCTTGCAGTAAAGAACCATAAACCTCACAATGGAGTAGATAGCATTGAGCCATTTGTATGTGTATTTGTTTGTGTGTGTATATGTGTGTTGTCCGATAGAACGAGATCGACCGTTTTATATGACGTGATTCATTGGATTCCTATCGACGATTACAATCTGAACATAAATATTTACACCTACAACGTTTGCTAGGATTTCCAATTGTCAAACCTATGAAATACTATGAAAAATGATTTACATTTAAACTTCCAAAATCATTTTTCTACCAGCCTAGATTGAATACTAACATTTTTATTCGGAATCTAATCTACGCAAATTCGAATTTAGATGCAAAACACACGCGTAAATCTATATAAATATAAATATAAAAATAAATTTTTTATGTGTAAAAAAGGTAGGATAAAGTACGCGAATAAAAATAAAATAGAAATATATATTATACCCTTGGAATTTTTATTATGATTAGAACAATTTTATAAGAAACAATATTTTTCTTTTCTAAATATTTTTATCAAGACAAAACACATTTTCCATTCTGACATAATCATTCGAAATTTTCTTATTCTTACGATCACGTTCTACATGTACGTATATATGTATACATATGTATACGTACATACTATCGTTATATCTATGTATTTACAACTATACATACTATGAAATTCTCAAGAGAGCACGTATCGTACGATATGCAATTTCTCGACAATCACCGAACAACAAAACCAACGTGAATACTCAAGTCAGATCGAAATGTAGCCAGCCAATTGAATTTGTCGATTCTTCGAAAGTAGTTCGATCTAAAGTTTACATAACGGAAAAAGAACACCTATATGTTTTTTAATTAAAACAAAATAAAATTATAAGAAAAAAAATAAATAACGAAAATCTAACGAAATTTTCGTGTACCGTTCGGAATAAAATTCTATAAAAAAATAACTTTTCAAATAAGTAATCGAATTCATTGTAATTCAGTCTAAAAAGTTAACATGAAAAAAAGAAAGAACGTATTTATGATTTTTAATTACAAAATAATAAAAATTAAAAGAATTTTTTGTTTTCACCGTTTAGACACTGCTCAATAAACGATAACGTTTCAAATAAATAATTGAATTTATTTTTAGTTTATTTTAGTATATTGATACAATATGTTTCAGTGTGTACTGCAATATAAACAGTTAACTATCGAAACATATATAATAATATCCATATGTTGAAGCACGCATTATATTATAGAATGCTTACCGTTCCACGAAAACGCTTGGTATGAAATTAATTGGCTAATTGATTAGCCTGGAATTATTCCCAATTGAAATATCAAATTGGCTTTAAGCAATCTCACGTATGTAAACAGGTAGGCAGCCGGTAGTTAGATGCTAGATAAACATTCGACCATAATTGAATATAATCCTTAACGAAATTTTTAGTTAAATATGAGCAACATAACGAATAAATGATAAGTATAGTGATAATAGTAGGTCCCTAGTGTTACGTGTTATAATCCATTTTAATTAAATTCGAAAAATTACTGAAACACACACACACACACAAACATACACACACTGAACATATCTGAAACATCAGAGATACGTAAAATAATTTCAACGATACTACTAAGAAAAATTAAATAAAATTAAATACGATGATTAAAATAGGTGTGTTAATATATCTAAAATATTATAAAAGATTCACGAATGTATAAAATAAAATTGCATGCAAAGTGTTTAATAAAATAAATCGTTAGCGAACGAATACGAGTATTTAAATTTTAAGTAGGTAAAGATCTGCTTAAGACAGACAGATCAGTAGTAACAGCATAAACCTGTAAAAAGTATGAACATTTATAACGAGATTTTACTAATATCTATTTCAATCAAATCTGATATTATAAAATTATAATATTCGATCCATAATAATAATAATAATAATAATAATAATAATAAAAAAAAGAAAATGTTTTCTGTATAATCTTGGAACGAATGAAAGGAGTAGCATTTAATATAGGAAAAAGAAGAGCAAAGAGAGAGAGAGAGAGAGAGAGAGAGAGAGAGAGAAAGAGAGAGTGAGAGAGAGAGAAAGAGAAATAAAAGACAACAAAAACAGGAAAAGATAAAAAAAAAGTGATGGTTTATGCCACGAACGTGTCAGTTTTCACACCTCTCAACCTATAACGTAATATCGCGAAGATACACTTTAAACGTGTGTGCCTATATGTGTGTGTGTGTGTGCACGTTAAAACACACATATAAACATATACGGACGTAGAACGAAAACTAAAAAGACGGAGATAAAAAATAAAATAAAAATAGAGAAAAAAAAGAAAAAGAAATAGAAATAGAAATAGAAAGAGAAAGAGAAAGAAAAAGAGAAAGAAAGTTTTTTCTTTGACGTCAAGCACAGTCCGTTGCAATGCAACGGTGTCCTTAAAGCGGACTCGTCTAGCCCGCTCTCTTTTCCGAGTTTATTTGCATACAAAATTCAAGCGAGCTTTCCCTTTTTGACGAGCTACGCACTAACATCCTAGCACATACGTTCAAAAAAGAGAGAGAAAGAGAAAGAGAGAGAGAGAAAGAGAAATAAAAAGAGAAAGAGAGAAGTTTCGAGCGTGTTACTGCTACTAATACAGTTGCTGATGTTGATACTACAGCCGCGAGCGTTTGCACTCCGACGTGACTGACTGAATACTGTGGAAACATTTTTTTAAACGCTCGTCATACTCCTCTCCCTGCCTTCCTTCCATACCACCACCACCACCACCACCACTACCACCACCAACACACTTAACTTTTCTCCTTCTTTACATCTTTCACACGACATAGATTTTCTACACACGTTGACACTTCACGAAAGTGTATGAATGAGAGAGGGTGTATGAAATGAGAAAAAGAGAGAGAGAGAGAGAAAGATCAAGTAATAATGAACTAGCATACATGCGGAAATAATGAATATCGACGTGGTAATTGCGAAATCCTTACGACCATAGCCCTCGGCCATTTTTTTCTCGTCGACGCTAGTTTTCTTTCTTTATTTTTTCTTCTACTTCTTTTTTTTCTTTCGAGTCTCGAATGTTTACTGGATACTAACTCTTTTGGCATAGTACCAATTAACATAATTGAAATAATTTTTTAAATAGATATGTGTGCAGGTTTATTGTATATGTGAATACGGTAATCAAATTTCGAAAAGATCAAGTATTAAATTGAATAATAAATATATCGATAGAAAATGAATGTTCATTATCGTATACAACACGTTAGTACGCTTGAAATATTTTAATTAAATTATTATTATTTATTAATTAGACAATTTAACCCGTAATCAAAAGTACTTAATTGATAGTAAAATATTTTCGTTTTTTTAATCGAGAGTTGAATGAAAGTACACTCTTAAATTATAAAATGGTTTAATTAATTATATATGATAAGATCGAATGTTCGCACAAATTATGCGTGTTATATATTACGATTTATTGAATCAAAGTTTTAGATTTATTATATTTCATTGAAATGAAATTGACCGTCAAATAATCAACACGTACCATGGACGTACTATGTACATAGTACCAAAGTCAACTTTGAAATCTCTAAATATAACAAACGAACGTACGTGTCTCGTTTGAGTTTTGCACTCGATCGATGAACAACTCTCTCTTGTCTCACACCAACAAAGTTTAATGTAAAATTATATTCTAACGAACGAGGAAACAGCTTATTAGTAATTTCGCTAGCTATAGTGTCGATCGATGTAGAACGAAAAAAGGATTCGACAAATTTGGCTACTTTTCACCAAACCAAAAATACTGAAAACTCGTTCGCTTATTTATTATACTGCTGAACAAACACACAGTCACACAACCGATGGTCAAATACTTGGTCCATTTGATGATAGCGTTTTTACCACGAAAACATTCGACACGTTCCATCGATTTTTCAATACCCTTTTTTTTATCTCACTCCCTTATTCTCTTTCTCTCTCTCTCTCTCTCTCTCTCCCTGTTCATTTTCACTCTATTTTCGCGGTATAAATTTTCATCGTCTGGTTTGTGTCAACAGACGATACCGGGGACCGTGTTACGATCGTGATTTTTTTTTTCGCTCCATTGAAACGTGTCCGTTTGTCGAATCAAAAATTTATTTTCTCTTTAAAAATCAAAAGAAAGATCTATCACAAATTTTACGAACCTTTCCTTACCATTTGTAAAAGAAAATATTTTTTATAAATATTATCATAATTCAAATTTATTTCTATACGTTAAATTTCTTTTTATAAAAATGTATTTAATTTATATGAAATATACATTAATATTTTGCGTGATACGAATTTATGTAATATTTGTGCATTAAACAGTTATATCCTGTGTATCAAAGTTCTCGTGTGTAATTGGTCAACATTAACCCATATAACTGATAACTAGAGTAATGTTCGTCCCGACTGCTGCTACTACTGTTGCTACTGTGTCACTTTGCTGCTGGCACGATAATGTAAAATCTTGATGCACGTTTTACCATTAACTTCTCTCTATGTTAAATTTCAACCGACACTGTTCAGAATGTCCTACGAATTATAGTATAAAAGTATACGAAACGATGAAACTAGGAGAAATTAATTGTAAGCTAGCCAACGAGGTCATTGACCTTTTTACAAAAATAACCAAATTTCAAAGATTTGTACATAAATGATAACTAAATCCAAAAACTTTCACGCGTTTAATTTATAAAAACAATAAAAATTATTCACAATTTTATACGATACCAAAATTGAGTATAATACAATATTTACAATTAAAATATGAAAAAGATGATATAATTTTTTGAAATATTTTTGTTAATATTTTTAAGATTAATCGTAGAAAGAATGCAATCATGAATTTTTATTGGAACACTTAAATTACTTTTGAACAAAAAAATAAGATAAAGTTAAAGTGAAATGGATGATGCACGTGAACAAATTTTTTTATCTCTTTATTAGGAGGCCCCCTATAAAATTATAATTCAAGGTTCTAGTAAGGTGGCACGAAGCGAGAGAAATAGACTGCCAATTTAAACTTTCCAAGGAATTCAATAGGTCCGAGATGCAGTCTCTGACCGTAAGCAGACGCAAATTTAACGTTACATATTCAACGAAAACGCTAACGTATACACTTGTAAGAGCTGCTATTCATACCGTGCTTCTCTCAAGCTTAAACTCGAACCTTTTGTATTCTCGTCTTTCTCACATATCTTACTTTATCCAAACTTACTTCTAAAACATTTGATGAATACTATAATATAACGCAAATTTTAAATAAACTTTTATACGTATTAGACATCAATAAAAAATTGTGAACAAAATTTGGAATAGAAAAATATACGATTATGGTCAAACTACGTGAAGATTCATAAAATTTATTATTATTCATATAATCCTATAAATTCAACATAACAATCTTCAAATCTTATTACTAGAATCATACATTAATTTTTTGTTTGTTCATTATTGCAATCTTGCCTACCATTTTTAACGCAATAATTTTTGTTTTTTTAAATATTAGTTTTGAAAAAATATTATTGTAGAACAATGGAAGGAAAAACTTTTGTTTCTGGAATAGAATATTTCCTATAAAAATTGGAATACTACACGATGACTAGTATCAAGGGATCGAGAGATGTCTATCGATAGCGTACACTCTCTCATGTTTTTTACATTTCTAATATGGCTAGAGGTGCAATAGGGGTTTGCAAACAAAACGTCAGAAGCATGTATAATACTTGCGTATCAATCACCGTTCGAACTACTGTTCGAAACGCATTGAAATTCCCTTGCGTTCACTGCGTTTTCCGTGTTACAATTTTCTACCTTTCTCTCTCTCTCTCTCTCTCTTTCTGTCTCTCCCATGATGCTTCTCCACGAGCATTTTTTATTACCCACATGTAACGTTGCGTTCGTTTCGAACACAAGCGTGAACACGCGAAAACTCTCACGCACCGAGTTCGAATGAAGAGCAACGAGAAATATGCGGGTAGTCAGCAATTATTATCGATCGACACGAAAAACAACTATCGAAAATAAAAATTAAAATATAAAAAAAAAAAGAGAGAAGAAATATGGGGAAAAGGTAGAAACAAGAAGAAGAAAAAAAAACATAGATAAAAATGTAACCAAATTTCGTCAATACGATATTATTTAACCAATCAAATCTGTCGCATAAGTATAATCCTCTATCTGATCTCATCTTTCTTTGAAAATAAAATATATTTCCAATAAGAAATCTTTCGAAAAACAATCACCGATTAATAATCAAAATCAATATCAAAAACATAACCAAAATACATATGCGTTCGTTTGGTACAACCAATTAAATCTATCGAATAAGTTTTCTTATTTATCAAAATCACTGTTTTTTCTACGAAATCTAATACCATTCAGTAAAAGATAGAAAAGAAAATATTTTTAACTGGTAACAAATATTATACCAGAACAAATAAAAAGAAGAAAAATAAAAAAACGATTATATTTAATAATGAATAACTAAATAAAGGCTACATGTTAATTTTAACGATCGAGATTCATCGCTAATTGCTGGTCTCGATACTAAATCTATATTAAAGAAGAGGTCAATGCCTTCTCTCTCTCGGAGGATCGAAGGTGTCTAATAAAAATAAAATGAGATAGGAGGGGAGTGAAAAGAAAATAATTTATCGAGTTCGAAGTACTTTCTTTCCCTCTCTCTCTCTCTCTCTCTCTCTCTCTCTCTCTCTCTCTCTTTCT